>NC_134272.1:2722814-2829914 GCF_031893055.1 Leptodactylus fuscus
GGGACCCTATTGCTTCTTTATACATCTCCCATTTCTTTCTGTAGAGACTTTCATTTCGGGACTGGTGTCCGGGACCTTTATATTCTTAGGGGCTGTGGGGTCCAGGGGCCACTTCTTAGGGCCTGTGGGGTCCAGGGGACACTTCTCAGGGTCTGTGGGGTCCGGGGGCCACTTCTTAGGGCTTGTGGGGTCCGGGGGACACTTCTCAGGGTCTGTGGGGTCCGGGGGACACTTCTTAGGGCCTTTTCCATCTTCTCTGGTGTGGCCTGCTGGGGGCGCTGTATACCAGCCAGGGATAGGAATAGACTTGTCAGGCAGGTTAGAAGGGCCGGCTCTGTCCTGGGGGGCCCCTGGGCCCAGTACAGGTGGGGGGTGACAGAAGGACATGGAGAACAAATCCCACCCCATGTATGAGACGTGATCGCACCGGGCAGTCCTGTCAGTGACCGACTGCTGCACCCCAAGTGTGGGAAGGAGGAATCGGAGCCCCCCCCCGTGGTCAGGCTGTATAATCTACATCAGGCCGAGCGCAGACACTCCGCACACAGGGCTACTTGCTCCGGAGTCTTCTCTTCTCAGTTGCTCTGACTCCCGGGATCTTCTATCTGCTCTGTGTCTGTCCTGTAATCTATCACTGTATTATCTGTAACACTGAGGATCCGCATGGTGGGACTATTAGAGGATTATCTTATCACATGATCATATCCTTTATGGACCTGATATTATATTGTGAGTGCTTGCTATATACACCAGGGCTATGTCAGGTCATGCACATGTATACGCTATTATATATATTTTAGGGGGGGGTTACCATTAATATGGGGACGCTGCATTTACTTAATAACCTGATGTCGCTTTTGCTCGATCTCATGAAGGTCAGTGACCGGGCAGCCGCCATTTTGCACCGGCTGTGCTGTGCTTGGGATAATATGGTGTCGCTTTAACTGGGGCCTGGGCGCACATTTAGTCATGTTGCCGAGTATTGTGAATGGAGCACAAAGGGCCCTCTGATTTTACAACTCCTGAGTGAATGATTCATGAGGTGAACAATGAGCTGCCACAATAAAATGGAGAACTCGGGGAGTCGCGGTGGGAAGTGAATGTGCACTGCTGACCGCTTTCCTCTAGAACTTTCTTCTGCTTGTGGTAATGTAGAGTTAGGCTTCAGGATAGTGCGGAGGGGCCCCCGGGCGTCAGTGCGTGGAGGGGCCCCCGGGCGTCAGTGCGTGGAGGGGCCCCCGGGCGTCAGTGCGTGGAGGGGCCCCCGGGCGTCAGTGCTCCATACTACAGATTTGTAAGCATGTAGTACTGTATGGCGGTCTGCGATATGCCTTACACTGGTGCACGGTGAGGCCTATTCTGTTAGATTTATCCAGAACCTGAAATAATAGCCTCCCTGTATACCTCCTACAATCTAATACTATGGAGGTTCAGTATGGCTCCATAGACGTCTGTGTGGACCTTGGAGATGCTTCTTATTGTAATAAAACAAACCAGACAATAAATGAGACTGTGATGGGTTGTGGTGGGTAAAGCTGGTCATACAGGACCCCAATGGTAGAACAATTGGCCATCTTCTATGGCATCATGGGTGAATGACATTTCCACTTTGTGTGTGTGTGTGTATAGATAGATAGATAGAGATATAGAGATATATATTCTAGTATATGAATGCCATGTATTGCTGGGCAGGAGTTTCTCTCTCCGGTCCTGTGTACAGTCTGATGTGTTGTCAGTGGTTGTCTCCGGCCGACCACAAGGATCTGGTCCCATTATAGAAGCGCCTTGTAAACCTCAGGATTGCGGCTTCTCTTCTATTCTTCTTGACCGCAGTTGTCAGTAGAATAAGAAGCGATTAATTTGTAGAAGTAATGCCGATATAGGAGATGCCAAGCCCAGGCTTTTATTCCTGCCCTCTTCTTGGCAGCTCACTGGGTTTTCTTTGTGGGTCCCGGGGATTTCTTCTTCGTTGTCTATAGGTGTAATCCTGCAGCATCTATACAGCTTTACACTCACGTAGAGGGTTGTATCCGCACAAGTGATCAATCATCTCAGGCCAGTCACTATCTGTGGGACAGGGGACGTGGGACAGGCGAATTGGGCTGGAGGACGTGGGACAGGGGATGTGGGCTGGAGGACAGGGGACGTGGGCTAGGGTAATATGTGATAGTAAGTATAGCTGGCTTCATTGCCTGCAGTGTGATAGGACTTGTGGCACTAAGCCTGGTTATTCCTGTGATCAGACACACAACATAGGGCCCTCACTGTGTATTACATATATACCACTGCCACACAGGCCTTAAAGGGGTTGTCCAGGAATTATAGAAAACTCAGGGGTGACCAGATTGGGGGTAAAACAGAAGTAAATTCTTACCCCCCCCCCCCAATCTATCCCCAGTGCTCCGTTGTACAGTCCTGGTCCCCTTTCCCTTCCATGCTAGGACACCCCGGGCCCCAAGCAGATTGGCTCACATGATTGCTGGGATCTATCTGTGGCCTTAGTGGTTGCTGGTAAGGAACCGGATTCCAGTGTAAATTGCAGTTTTATTTTGGGTGAGTCCACGTGGGGAACAATGAGTCTGCTGTAGATGTGAGCGGGGCCAGAACCTGCAGCAGCTTCGGACATTGTTATTGTTCCTGGTTACAGAAAGGATGTGAGATCTCGGCCGGGGATTTCCATATTACCGTGTAGTTTATGGGAACAAGACGACAAACACAAAATGTTTCATTCACTGGTAGTAATACTGGTGTATGATCACTTGTGGTGTAAAGACTATAGGAGACTTGTATTATGGGGTACATGTACCCCCCCCGAAGAAGCAGAGACAACTGAACAGGTGACAGAGCGGTGTATTATTTGTCTCACGTTGAATCTGCTTTTAGCATTTGTTGTAGTCCCGCGTTACTATGTGACCAGCAACCTATCAAAATGTCTATACTGCGGCAACCCCTGTAGTCCTATAGTGCCCGACCCTATAGGTGCAGCGGCAGGGCCTGGCATGGACTCTAAACAGGCAACCCCTAGATCCGAACGGGCGCCGTGTAATGCTTTATTTGTTTCATGGTGATGCTGCGGGAATATTCAACCAGGTCTGGGGATCCCTACAGATGACACCTGATCGCTGGGGATCCCTACAGATGACACCTGATCGCTGGGGATCCCTACAGATGACACCCGATCGCTGGGGATCCCTACAGATGACACCTGATCGCTGGGGATCCCTACAGATGACACCTGATCGCTGGGGATCCCTACACATGACACCTGATCACTTGCGTGATATCCACCTCTGTCTCCGTGTATACTGCCGCTCTCTGGAGTACGGGTATATAATACCGGAGGGGTCACGTCAATCTGATACCGCTATATCTATGACCTTATAGCAGTTACTTCTCATGTCCTATGATAGATGACATTCTCAGCCTTTATATGACACCGCGATCTCGGCTCTCCTGGTATTATACTCAGAGGCCTCACTTATGTCTATTCTGGCCATGTTATCCGCGGGTGATGTCTCTGGAAATAAATCTCCTAGAACTGTGATCTCTGTGTCGTATGAAAGCTGCAGTGAGAATCGGGAAATAACACAGAAGGGGCAGAAAGGGGATCCCAGAGACCCCGGGGAAATCCTTGTCCATAAAGGATATTGCCGCATTTATTACTGCCAGAAAGTCAGGAGGTTTGGGGGTTTCGGTCCGCTTTACCATGATGACAGATGCACTAGTTTTTAGGTAGCCCTGACTGCTGCGGCGCCGTTGTCATTTCCCAGTAGGATGATGGTTTCTAGTCTGTTCTGCAGCGTCGCTCACAGTCACCAGCTATTTGTATCTCCAGATCCACCAGGGCCTTGTTATCAGCAGCTGCGCCTGTATACCTGTATAGTACTCGGCGCCGGTGGGGAGGGGGCGCCATCTGCCTGTTTGTCTTACTGCACCTCGTAGAGAGATTCTCTTATCTTACTGTGTGCGGCGCTTATTGTCCTGCCTTATTACATATCTGATAGGTGCCGCTCCGACCTCTCAGGTGCGCCCCCCGTCCTAGAAGGGGCTGCTGTGATTTAGGGTTTCCCCCTTACCCATCTTCTCTCCGTCCCCTATGGATTCTGACGGGCACAGTCTTCGGGACACGAGCGATACGCGCGGTGAGGTTTCCACACCTTCAGCTGTTCTGTGAATTGCTAATAATTCCTCTTAAGTAGCTCTTATGAAATCTCGGCGCCCCGCTCATGCCGAATAGTGAGCGTGAATCGGCTTCTTTGTAACCTGTTCAGCATTAAGAATTCGAGGAATTTCCTTTTTTAGGAAATGTGGTGAATGTGAGAGAGTGAGCGAGCCCTGCGGTCAGTCCGTGTGTAGGGACGGGTTCACATGGGCAGAATTCTCTATACAATCCCTTTTAGCTACTGACATTATCTGCTGCCCAGACTGTCACTGACTACAGCTGGACGGATCCCAGGTACCTGCACCCCTAAAACACGCCCGATGCCTTTATAACATATCCACTGAGGGGTGAGGAGTCGTAATGTTAGGGTGTTTCTGTTTAATTTCATAATGTGCAGGTTCATGAAAGGGAGAAGCACAATCGGCACGTCCCCAATATGGTCCCTGATATGGTATACTGCTCAGCACGTCCCTGATATTGTCCCTAATATGGTATACTGCTCAGCACGTCCCTGATATTGTCCCTAATATGGTATACTGCTCGGCATGTCCCCGATATGGTCCCTGATATGGTATACTGCTCGGCATGTCCCCGATATGGTCCCTGATATGGTATACTGCTCGGCATGTCCCCGATATGGTCCCTGATATGGTATACTGCTTGGCACGTCCCCTTCTGCTGCTAATACCACGTTATAGCACATTTCTCTGAGGCAGGGGCACATACTGTACAATCCAGAGCAGTCTGATCCCTTCAGCCATCTGTTATAACCTCTACTGGTCTCTTTACATGTAATTCTGCCAGGAGTAACTGTAAGACAGCAGATAAATAGCTGAGAAAGCCCAAGTGACCATAATACAGGAGAAACTGGTAACATGGAGTGAACAGTAAATTAGGAACGAGGGAGACACCGAGTGGCCGGGGCTATAGAGGGGGGTGTTATGGGAGAAAACAGCAACATTGCCAAATAAAGTGCATCACATTGAGGTCCCGAATCAAATAAAATCACATAAGTTGTCTATAAAGTTAGTGACCATCTAAGCATGAAATATATTGTTGCATCAAACTTAAGGAAGCAGACAGCGCCGTTCTCTGTGTAGTGGCCAGACCAGAGTACTGCACATCGGCTCGCATTCATTGCCCCAGCGCTGTCTGCTGCCTGCTCCATTCTCTGTATCCGCTGCTGAGTATTGAGGGTGTTGGGCCCTCACAGGTCTTGGATTCTTCTTTATACTGTGAATATCTCTCATTTCTTTTCTTGCAGGTCAGACAGCTCCTCGGGATGGTGGTATGTTGACGTGTATCGAACATCCGTTGAGACGGTGTCTGATACAAGGCGGACTGCTCTAAACCTGGACACACTCAACATGGGCCAGTGTGTCACAAAGTGTAAGAACCCTTCATCCACACTAGGCAGCAAAAATGGTGACCGGGAGTCAAACAAATCCCATAAGAGAAGCTCAGGACACAAAGACGAACACACGCCGGTGGGGGGGAAGGCATCAGCGGACATCTTAGTCAACGGAACAAAGAAAGCCCAAGATGCCGCGGTGGAGCCCAGTCATCCTCAGGTGCCTGCAGGCGATGCAAAGAAGAAAGAGCCCAGCATGGGGGCCGAGGTGTCGTCCTTGCAGAGAATCGAAGACTTGTTCAGAAGATACAAGGATGAGCGGGAAGACACCATCTTGGAGGAAGGCATGGAACGGTTTTGCAATGATCTGTGTGTGGACCCTACAGAGTTTAGAGTGCTAGTTTTAGCATGGAAATTCCAAGCTGCCACCATGTGCAAGTTTACGAGGTCAGTCATCCATTCTTGCATTTGTCTGAACTCTGCAAAATTACTGACACGTATTCACATAATGGAGTTCTGTCCGGAAAACATGTTCCAGGTGTAGGACCGGAGTGAACACGGCTTAGTGATGCAGCGAGGTCCTGTAGTGAGTGATGTGCAGGGAGCTCCCATATAACATAGTGAATTATGACATCATACTCATCAATCACATGACCTGATCGCAGCTCAGCCCCATTCAGGCGAATAAGCTGAGCTGTGGTACCAAGCACCGGTGTATGGTACCTGGCGGGGCAAGTATTTAAGAGGCCGCTGCACTCGTGTGAATGCTTCTGCCTCTTGAAACAGCTGATCTGTCTGGGTCCCGGGTGTCAGACTTGATGACCTATTCAAGGCATAAATCATCATTTAATAAGTCCTGGAAAACTGCTTTAATAATAATGGATGTCAGTTAGGAAATAGGTGGGGTCTGCTCTGGGGGTCTGCACTCGGGGTCCTCCATAGACAGGACTCCTGCTCAGTCCAGAAGTGGGTCTGGTTTTCACGCGATACCCCTCAGTGGCGCCTGTCAGACCGCTCTGATCAGTAACGGCTGGCATATTCTAATCACAGGGAAATATTTATTCATCTATTTTCAGGAGGACGTGGACAAGGCCACGGACATGTCTGAGGAGAGCGAGCTGATACTGCCCGACTGAAATCCCCTCCAGTTAGGCCTCGTACATGTAGCGTGACTAGTCATGAACCAGAATTGGCCGCCGTTCACTTTACGTGTTATTCCCCTGACTATTGTGATAGGTTCTTTCTACACCCAGCAGTTATTAGGACTGGCGCTGGTTTGGCGGTGCAGATATTTGGGGCCGCCGCTGCTGTCCTATCTCTTCTAGAAAGATTAAAGAGGACCTTTCACCCCCTCCACTGAGTCCAGCTCTTTACATCTATTCCAGTCCAGTTGGATATTTCTCTCTCGCCCCCACCATTCCTGAGCAATCCGTGCAGGTAGTTTTTCTGCTATTTATTCTCTGTACTGTCAGGTGGGCAGGAGCAGACAAGGGGGTGTGATCCTGATCTCAGACACTGGCTCTAGTCACACCCCCTTGTCTGCTCCTGCCTGACACCGCCCACCTGACACGAGAGAGTCTAGTTTAGCACATCAGACTTCAAAACTAACAGCAGTGATTGCTCAGGAATGGTGGGGGCGAGAGAATCAGTGGAGGGGGGGGGAATCTATAAATAATGTAAAGAGCTGGACTTGATGGAGGGGTGAAAGGTTCTCTTTAAGGATGTCATAGCAGTGGGTGTCTCCACAACTCTCCTCCTGGCAGCCATCTTGCTATATACACCTTACTTTCTTGTTTTTTCAGCATTTGGTGACTCCTTTTTTGTTCCCAATACAGGAAAGAGTTCTTTGAGGGCTGCAAGGCGATCCACGCGGACAGCCTGGAGGGGATTTGCAGCCGGTTCCCCAGTCTCCTGAACGAAGCCAAGCAGGAGGATAAATTTAAGGATCTCTATCGCTTCACCTTTCAGTTTGGCCTGGACTCAGAGGAAGGGCAGCGGTCACTTCACCGGGAAATAGCCATCGCCCTCTGGAAGTTAGTGTTCACCCAAAACAAGCCCCTCATATTGGACCAGTGGTTAGACTTCCTCAGTGAGAACCCCTCAGGAATCAAGGGCATCTCCCGGGACACGTGGAACATGTTCCTAAACTTTACTCAGGTGATCGGCCCCGACCTCAGCAACTACAGCGAGGACGAGGCATGGCCGAGTCTCTTCGATACCTTTGTGGAATGGGAAATGGAAAGAAGGAGAAAGGAGGAGGAAACCAAATGTATTAGACCTTCAGGCACAGACGGCGCCCGCGCAGGCGAGCAGACTTAGCCCCGCGCCCGCCTCACATCCCCCCTCACCTACATTCTACGTAAACTCTGGACTTTCCCTGGAAATTTCATGGAGAATCCGTTTTTTTTGTTTGTTTTGTTGTGTTTTTTAACTACTTTACACCTTTTTCTGCCTTGAATTCGAAAGGGCTCTCAATGCTGGTAACAAGTTTCAGGCACTTTCTTACCATTTGGTTATTTTAGCGTTTTTTTTTTTGTTTGTTTTTTTAATAGGAATATTCTGACAGTGCCAGAAAATGTTTCACCTTTATATTTCAGGTTTAACTGGCTCGAATTAAATTAACTGAATGCTTTGAAGGGGTCGGGGGTGGGGGAGGGGAGGGGGGACTGACCCATTTATTTAATTTAAACCCTGTTGATGTGTCAGGGGTGGGGGGCGGCTTGCAGAGCCAATGCATTGTGGGACATGCAGCAGCTGGTTGGTGTCACCTCTGCTCATTTCCATGTCCTCACCCTTTTTATGTTTTTTTTTGTTTTTTTAGTATATATTAACCCCCTTAGTGCCAAAGTGGCTGCAGCTCTCTGTAAGCCAGGCTGGCGCGCGAGGGTTTCTGAACAAAAAAAGATGCAGTTCTTAATGACGGTGCCGGGGTCGTGCTTTCCTCCGGGGTCCGGCGTCCATCAGGGCAGTTGCGTACTGTGTAGTGGTGTTTACATTGTTGGGTTTTTCATAGTTGTGAAGCTGTTCAGTGGGGTTGGGGAAAGGAGCACATTCCCCCTGAATTCTATATCCGAGCATTAAGCAGACGTAGCGTTAACTCCTTCTGTAAGAAAAAGACAAAATATATACAAAAAAAAAGTAAAGTTCCAGCTTTTCTATTGCCATGTACTCTTATAGCTGAATGAGGACAGTGATGGGCCAGGCTCCTCCGTACTGATCAGTGCTGTGTGACGGGCCGGGCTCCTCCGTACTGATCAGAGCTGTGTGACGGGCCGGGCTCCTCCGTACTGATCAGAGCTGTGTGACGGGCCGGGCTCCTCCGTACTGATCAGAGCTGTGTGACGGGCCGGGCTCCTCCGTACCGATCAGAGCTGTGTGACGGGCCGGGCTCCTCCGTACCGATCAGAGCTGTGTGACGGGCCGGGCTCCTCCGTACCGATCAGTGCTGTGTGACGGGCCGGGCTCCTCCGTACCGATCAGTGCTGTGTGACGGGCCGGGCTCCTCCGTACAGATCAGTGCTGTGTGACGGGCCGGGCTCCTCCGTACCGATCAGTGCTGTGTGACGGGCCGGGCTCCTCCGTACCGATCAGGGCTGTGTGACGGGCCGGGCTCCTCCGTACAGATCAGGGCTGTGTGACGGGCCGGGCTCCTCCGTACAGATCAGGGCTGTGTGACGGGCCGGGCTCCTCCGTACAGATCAGGGCTGTGTGACGGGCCGGGCTCCTCCATACTGATCAGCGCTGTGTGACAGACGGGGCAGTGACGGGCCGGGCTCCTCCATACTGTTCATTAACTAGATTAATTTCCTCGCAGATCTTCATCGTGGCCACCACTAGGGGGAGCTTACTGCATACACAGGTCAGTGTAATACTGTATACAGTCAGCCTGTGCACCGCTGCCCCTAGTGGTGGCCATATACAGATAGTCAGAAATTAATTGTGCAGAACAAAGTGTTTTCAAGGCTGGCCATTCTCCTTAAAGGGTTTCTCCAGGTCTATGTGGATCTCCAGTATTCAGGATGGGCCATCAATATCATATTGGGGGGGGTCCGACACCTGAACCCCACAGATCAGCTGGTTGGAGGGGCTGCGGCTAAAGCACATGAGGTCTCTGGCCTGAGCAGAGGAAAGGCTTCAAGCTCTCGAGACAGCTGATCAGAGGAGGCCCCGGGTGTCAGACTATAGGAATATAATAGGTTCTCAGTATCCTAATCCCAGAGACCCCTTCACAGATGAGCCGTCACCACCTCCACCAGTGCTCAGCATCTGTTATTGTCTGATGGCGGTTCGGAGGCGAACGGTCACTGCGAGCACTAATAACACTAAGGTCTGCGCTGCTTGTCATGTACACTATAGGGCCATATGTATCTTATATGGGAGAGCCCCTTATAGCGCTGGTGTCCCTCCTCTCCTTCCCTTAGTGGGGACTCTTGCCTCATCTTTATGGGTCCTTGGAGCGGTGCTGTAATATGCGGAGAGCCTGTCCTGTGTTCCCTATAAAGGGCTTCTCCAGGACTATCTCTATGGCTGTGGCCTCTTCATTGTATAGGGGCTGTGCTTGGTATTGCAGATCAGCCCCATATATTTGAATGGGACTAAGCTATAGCATGGTCATGTGACCAATAGCTGTGACATCACTGGCCTGAGAATAGGAAGTGGAGCTCAGAATTACAGTCCTGGACAATCCCTTTAAGAAAGGTGTCCCAGGAATTAGACTGAAGTAAAACTGCAACTGAGGCTATGCAAGGAAGTGACCCCAATGACTCCAGTATAGGACATGTATAGCGCCCCCTGCAGTGCTGGGAGGTGATCAGGTTATACCACATTGGGTGCTGTACAGACTGTGTCATGTGATGATGGCGGACAGGGATTACCTATCTCTTACCACTAGAATATCAGGGCTCCATGACCAATGCTGCTCCGGCTCACTTCTGGGGTTTAGTTTTGCGAGTGCTGGGGCTCCGTGTCCCCAATCTTTTTATTAGACATAAATATGCATAGGACCAGAAGATGGGGGAGGGGAGGTGCCCGAGGGCCACAGTCCAACATTCCTTGCCCACTGGTCACACAAGTCTATTTTAAGTTCCTTCAAGATCCCATAGCAGAAAGGGTTTTAATGGGTCTCACGGCCTCTTTTTGAGCTCCCTTAGTCAGAACCTCCAAAAATGCATCTTGTGTGAGAGAAGCGGCAGCGGCTAGTCACTAGGATGGGACTGAGCTCATGGACAAGAGAGTGGAAACCTTAATAAATTCATAGTGACTCCTTTAAAGTGAGTGGCCCCAGCCCCAGTATATAGATAGGTTAGGGTCCCCAGCTCTACTATATAGATAGATAGGTTACAGTCCCCAGCCCCAGTATATGGCCCCAGCCCTGCAGATAGATAGGTTACAGTCCCCAGTATATGGTCCCAGCCCCGCAGATAGATAGGTTAGGGTCCCATAGCATATAGATGGGTTACAGTCCCCAGACCCAGTATATGGCCCCAGCCCTGCAGATAGATAGGTTACAGTCCCCAGCCCTGCAGATAGATAGGTTAGGGTCCCATAGCATATAGATGGGTTACAGTCCCCAGCCCCAGTATATGGCCCCAGCCCTGCAGATAGATAGGTTACAGTCCCCAGTATATGGTCCCAGCCCCGCAGATAGATAGGTTAGGGTCCCATAGCATATAGATGGGTTACAGTCCCCAGACCCAGTATATGGCCCCAGCCCTGCAGATAGATAGGTTACAGTCCCCAGCCCTGCAGATAGATAGGTTAGGGTCCCCAGCATATAGATGGGTTACGGTCCCCAGACTCAGTATATGGCCCCAGCTCTGCAGATTGATAGGTTAGGGTCCTCTGAATTGGATGGCGTCCCCCTTGTGAATCGCAGCCGTTGTCGCCAAGTTATTGCTTTTCTTTTAATATGCCAGACGGGGGCGCAAAACCAGAGGCAACCCATACAACGTCCCACTTCTGAGGGCCACCCTGATCGCTCGTCTCTATATTATATTATTGTGTACACATTTAGTAATTGACACCCCCAACCCCCCCCCCCCCCCCCCCCCCCGCAGATACAATGTAGAGCAGGACGAGCTCCAGCTTCTGGGATTTCCATTGGTCAGGAGAGAACGTTGGACAGTTCTCAGGGCTGATGAAGATTTAGGAAGGCAGTGCCCTGATAGAGATGAGCGTGGCGGGCGCCGCTGCTCCCACCCACCTGCAGATACGAGTCCCTTCTGGGCGGGGACTGATCCCCATATTATTTCCACAGCACTATCAGTAACAAGGTTTCTACTTTTCAGTTTGGACATTGCTTTACATTGTGCAGTTATCAATTATTGTTTAGATACAATTTTGCAAAAAAAAAAGTCTTTAATATTTTTATTTTGGAATAAATGTCCTTACACAGTGGAGCTGCAACTGTCCTCGTCTGCTTCGTCTTCTTCCCTCGATGGGTCACAAACACATTCAGGTATTTACTAACCTCATTCATTAGGTGTTGTCTGATACAGAGCTGCAGGGGTTAAACGCCTTCCTGCCCCCACCACTAGAGGGCATGTTCTGCATACACTAGACACCCCCCTATAGGTGTGTAAGGAGCGCCCTGATATCTCCAGCCCCGGGGCACAGAACATGACAGCAGATGTCCACCGAATTCAGCACATGGTCGGCTTACTAGCAGGATATAAAGCCGCATGTGCAGGAGGTGAAGGGTCGCCTTTAAGGCTGAGATCTTGCTGTGGTTTTTGATCTTACAATAGTAATGGAGGATATCCAGGAATCTATTTCTTCCTTCTGCTAAATCCATTCCTTGCTTTGCTTCAAAAAATTGCAGCAAAATCTGAACCAATAGCCGGCACAGCCTCAGGTGTTAGTAAGCGAATCTGCACAGAACAGGCAAGAAATAGGAGCAGCGGCGCCCGAGGTGTCAGATTTTCCAGATGATCCCATCTATGAACAGAAGTGTCGCAGTTACAGACAGGGCAGTCACAGCGCCTCCCTGTGTTACCTCATAAGTCAGGTACTGCAGTCATTGGCTTATGATATGATTGTATTTTCGGAAGGTCTAGGAGATTATCTGTGTAAGACGTCCAGGCCAGCACATGCGGTGCAGGACTCGCAGAGCGTTACCTTGTAATAGTGACAATTACTGCAGGTTCTACCTCTCTTGTATAATGTGAAGCATCAGCCGGACCCCTCAGTCCTGAATATTCCAGCGCCTCAACTTATCCGGGCTCTGCCTAACAACAAGGACAGCAAGAAGTGATGGGAGCCAATGCGGGGCCAGGTAGTGCTGGACATATACAGTGGATGGATGGATGGATGGATGGATGGATGGCCTTCTCAGCAGGTCCACGCAGAGGATTGCAGGAAGATGGCGGCCTCTACCTCGCACACTACAGGTAATGTTATTCCATGTGGATGTGTCCGGCAGGATCTCTGTAATAAAACGACTCCAGCTAAAGCCCTGACAGCTGTTTATTGCAGGGACACGAATAGAGAACTGGTAAAAACGTCTGCACATTACATTAGATTAAACCGTCGATGCCTCCTGGATGTGGTCAGAGCTTTATCCCCATCGCACCGAACCCTGGAAAAGACCCAGCACTGCTGGAAGGGAAATAAATCTATTATATATACCATGGAGCACAGAGGGGAGACACGATATGTAGCAGGAATGAAGATACAGTTTTCCGCCTGTGTACGGACTTTGTGTGTCGCCATCAGCACGTCCTCCGCAGCGGATATCTTTCATTACTATATTAGTGTATTGTATTAGGCAGTTATCTAGTGTCAGTAGGGTGAACGACCCCTATAAAGGTCAGCAACACCATTATAAATAAGCTGTACAGTATGGACACGGTTACAGGGTTATTCACAGCCTTTCTTAAAGGTACGCTGTTTCCATATCTCCCCCAGTTATGTTGTTGTTTTGCAGGTTCTGCAAATGCTATTCAAGTAAATGGGAGCCGACCTGCAGTAACCGGATTCAGCCACTACACAGTGAGCGGCGCTGTCTGCTTCCTGCTCCGTTCTCACGGTGGTCCCTGGTGTCCGACCCCACTAATCTGATAGCGATGCCCCATCCTTGGCTCCTGTTTCTCCAATGTCCTTTGATGGGAGCGCAGATCAGGTAGTAACTACAAACCTTATGGCTGGGAGGAGGCCAAGATGGGGATCCCCTGTAATAGTGATTTATACAACAGGAGGCGCTCAGCAGATTGGCGCAGTTTTGTGGGAAAAGATTCAGTCCAACTTATATTTCCTGAATTTAACTCCTGTCTCTTTCTGTACTTAGGAGTCCAGTGGGCGGTCCTAACCAGTCACTGTCAGAGAGATTGCCATCAGTCACAGAGTAGGACCGCCCACTGGACTCGTACCACTACAGCTAGATATTAACCTTCCCGCAGGCCAGGCGCCATCTGTAACCGCTCAGGTTCCCTTTTATTTGGTACCTTAGAAAAACTAATGGAAATTATTTTTACTTTACGTATAAACCTTATTAAAAGGCTCAAGTAGAATATTCTGCAGCCTCAGGAACAGCGCCCCTAGTGGCCGGGTGTCTCTAAGCAATGGCCTGCTCTATTATAATGTGATATTATAGGATTTCCTGCAGATTATTATAAGACCCCCAGGCAAGAGAAGAAAAGGAAAAAAATCATCAGTGTCGGGAAGGTCTTGTATTCAGCATCAGCGGCTCCTCAGGAGGAGTCTTAATAACACGTCTAGTGTAAGGCTAAGTACCTATTGTTCCCAGGCAGGAGGAGGACGCACAGTGTGTCTGCTACAAGGCTCTCATAAAGACGATGAACTTTCTGGTCCAGATCCTTAATTATTGCAATAAGATCTGCCTAAAAGGAAAAGGCGAATGTGAATATTACACAAAACAGAAGCAGGACATAAGACAAGACTGTGCAGACACTTCTGGTTACTGGTTGGTAAATCTTCTGAGTGAGGCAGCAATAAGGAGGTCGGAGGTCTCTGCAACCTCTAATCCCCATAGACATCAATAGGGTTTCTGACTAACACTACAGGGGACTCTATAACGTGTGCAGACCATGAGATGATATTGTGTGTTGTATGTACTACCGCCCTTAAGTGATGAGGGCACTGACAGTATCGCCTCCCCGACTGTGCCTTTATATGATGTAAGCACAGATAGCACTGCTTCCCGGTCTCTATGCCTTATTGGTGTAAGTACAGATAGTGCTGCCTCCTTGTAAACAGTGTAGGCACAGATAGTGCTGCCTCCTTGTAAACAGTGTAGGCACAGATAGCGCTGCCTCCTTGTAAACAGTGTAGGCACAGATAGCGCTGCCTCCTTGTAAGTGGTGTAGGCACAGACAGTGCTGCCTCCTTGTAAACAGTGTAGGCACAGACAGTGCTGCCTCCTTGTAAACGTTGTAGGCACAGATAGTGCTGCCTCCTTGTACACAGTGTAGGCACAGATAGCCCTGCCTCCTTGTAAGTGGTGTAGGCACAGATAGTGCTGCCTCCTTGTAAACAGTGTAGGCACAGACAGTGCTGCCTCCTTGTAAACAGTGTAGGCACAGATAGTGCTGCCTCCTTGTAAACAGTGTAGGCACAGATAGTGCTGCCTCCTTGTAAACAGTGTAGGCACAGATAGTGCTGCCTCCTTGTACACAGTGTAGGCACAGATAGTGCTGCCTCCTTGTACACAGTGTAGGCACAGATAGTGCTGCCTCCTTGTACACAGTGTAGGCACAGATAGTGCTGCCTCCTTGTACACAGTGTAGGCACAGATAGTGCTGCCTCCTTGTACACAGTGTAGGCACAGATAGTGCTGCCTCCTTGTAAACAGTGTAGGCACAGATAGTGCTGCCTCCTTGTAAACAGTGTAGGCACAGATAGTGCTGCCTCCTTGTACACAGTGTAGGCACAGATAGTGCTGCCTCCTTGTACACAGTGTAGGCACAGATAGTGCTGCCTCCTTGTACACAGTGTAGGCACAGATAGTGCTGCCTCCTTGTAAACAGTGTAGGCACAGATAGCGCTGCCTCCTTGTAAGGGCTCGTTCACATCAGCGTTGTGAACTCCGTTATGCAGGTTTCCTGCCTAAAACAGAGGCAGGAGACGGAAACCTGCAGGAGTCTTTCATTTGAATGGGTGAGAGAGATGTCCGGCCGAGATCGGCGGTGAGCGTTTTAGGCTCTCCGCCGCGAAACCGGGTTTTATAATCTGGACACAGAGTCGGACATGCAGTACTCTGTGTCCGGATAAAAAAAATCCGGTTTCGCGGCGGAGAGCCTAAAACGCTCACCGCCGCTCACGGCCGGACCCGGTCTGTGCTTTCCGTCTTCTGGCATGCAGAAGAAGGAAAGCACAGAATGGAAAGAAGAACGCAGGTGTGAACCTAGTGTAAACGGTGTAGGCACAGACAGTGCTGCCTCCTTGTAAATGGTGTAGACAGACAACCCTACAATGTTTCCATGGCCTTGACTACAGCAGATCTAACCCCTATACTAGTGAATGCTGAGGACAGTGACACAGACCTGAGATTTTACAGACTAGTCCTTGCACTTCTTACCTCAGGCACAACTTCTTGGTTACCGGGTTGATGTGACGATACAGAAGTGACAGCAGTTTGTAGCCAGCGATGTAAGTGACTGGAGGTCACGGCTTTCATACTCCTCAGTCCGCCATGTGTCCGAATATCTTCATTAGCTGCTCCTGCCGCCTCAGGGCTGTGAAATTCTGCAACAAACACATTCACATCAATATCTGAAGCAAAATCTTTGCATTCAGACAAGTTCTGGTGTAGAAGGCATTAAGGTTAGGAAGTACAACCAACAACACCAGGCAGGTCTTCGAGACCGCACCTGTCTATGGGGAGCCCCTCAGCGCTATACAAGAGACCGCGCCTGTCTATGGGGAGCCCCTCAGCGCTATACAAGAGACCGCGCCTGTCTATGGAGAGCCCCTCAGCGCTATACAAGAGACCGCGCCTGTCTATGGGGAGCCCCTCAGCGATATACAAGAGACCGCGCCTGTCTATGGAGAGCCCCTCAGCGATATACAAGAGACTGCGCCTGTCTATGGGGAGCCCCTCAGCGATATACAAGAGACCGCGCCTGTCTATGGAGAGCCCCTCAGCGATATACAAGAGACTGCGCCTGTCTATGGGGAGCCCCTCAGCGATATACAAGAGACCGCACCTGTCTATGGGGAGCCCCTCAGCGCTATACAAGAGACCGCACCTGTCTATGGAGAGCCCCTCAGCGATATACAAGAGACCGCGCCTGTCTATGGGGAGCCCCTCAGCGATATACAAGAGACTGCGCCTGTCTATGGGGAGCCCCTCAGCGATATACAAGAGACCGCGCCTGTCTATGGAGAGCCCCTCAGCGATATACAAGAGACCGCACCTGTCTATGGGGAGCCCCTCAGCGCTATACAAGAGACCGCACCTGTCTATGGAGAGCCCCTCAGCGATATACAAGAGACCGCGCCTGTCTATGGGGAGCCCCTCAGCGATATACAAGAGACCGCACCTGTCTATGGAGAGCCCCTCAGCGATATACAAGAGACTGCGCCTGTCTATGGAGAGCCCCTCAGCGATATACAAGAGACCGCACCTGTCTATGGAGAGCCCCTCAGCGATATACAAGAGACTGCGCCTGTCTATGGGGAGCCCCTCAGCGATATACAAGAGACCGCACCTGTCTATGGGGAGCCCCTCAGCGCTATACAAGAGACCGCACCTGTCTATGGAGAGCCCCTCAGCGATATACAAGAGACCGCGCCTGTCTATGGGGAGCCCCTCAGCGATATACAAGAGACCGCACCTGTCTATGGAGAGCCCCTCAGCGATATACAAGAGACTGCGCCTGTCTATGGAGAGCCCCTCAGCGATATACAAGAGACTGCGCCTGTCTATGGAGAGCCCCTCAGCGATATACAAGAGACTGCGCCTGTCTATGGGGAGCCCCTCAGCGATATACAAGAGACCGCGCCTGTCTATGGAGAGCCCCTCAGCGATATACAAGAGACTGCACCTCTCCCCGCTCACAATAGAGAAACAAGGGGAAGAATGACGAGGTGAGGATCTCGCAGAAAGGAGACAAATCTGTTATTAAAGTTACTGCAAAATTTACTAAGGTCACGAATCCTGCCAGAAAATCACAAGTTGTCAGAAAGTTACAGGACCCCATAAGTTCTCTGATACAGAATGACGCTCACACTACACTTACTTATATAACAATACTTTGCAGGGTGTCGGCTTCTTGGATTCGATGGCACAAATATAGACTTAATCTCCTTGAAGTGGTTAAACTGCTTTTGCAGAGATTCCTCCGTCAGGGGTCTGGTAAATCCAGAGACATAGATTGTGTCTGAGTTTTCGGCATCTCCTTCCATCTCCTTGAAGACCTCCTCGTGGTCTACGCTGCTCCTTGTCATCATCCTTCTTACCTACGTACAGAAAAGACATTGGCGATGACGGCCCAAGGACGGGATCAGAGTCTGTAGTGACTTCTCAGGTTCTTACCTTAATACGACATCCATCGATACACGAACCGTTCAGATGCTCCACGGCGAGCTGCGCGGCTTCTGGGACACCAAAGGTCAAACTGATATAAGGCTGCGAGGTAAAGGGCGGAATGAAACGGCGGAGCGAGGAAGGTACGGGCTGGCAAAGTATATGCAAAGATTTTATACAAAAAGCTTCTATATCCGTATCTATGTCTATATGTATCTACGTCTATATGTATCCATGTCTATATGTATCTACGTCTATATGTATCCATGTCTATATGTATCTACGTCTATATGTATCTACGTCTATATGTATCCATGTCTATATGTATCCATGTCTATATGTATCTACGTCTATATGTATCTACGTCTATATGTATCCATGTCTATATGTATCTACGTCTATATGTATCTACGTCTATATGTATCCATGTCTATATGTATCCATGTCTATATGTATCTACGTCTATATGTATCTACGTCTATATGTATCCATGTCTATATGTATCTATAGCTATATGTATCTATGTCTATATGTATCTATGTCTATATGTATCTACGTCTATATGTATCCATGTCTATATGTATCTATAGCTATATGTATCTACGTCTATATGTATCCATGTCTATATGTATCTATAGCTATATGTATCTACGTCTATATGTATCTGTATCTACATGTAAACACACCTGATGTCATCCTGTTAAAAGCTGCAGCCGCTGTTAGGCCGGGTTCACATGGAGTATTCTGGCTCGTGATTTGGTATGTACACGCTGCGGGAGCTTTTGCAGGCCGTATACGCTCCCATTGTTTTCAATGGGAGCCGGTACCGTATGTGATGCTATTTTTCGGCCGCCGCAAAATCACGGCCGCAAAATAGCGCCGCGTGTACGGTACCGGCTCCCATTGAAAACAATGGGAGCGTATACGGCCTGCAAAAGCTCCCGCAGCGTGTACATACCAAATCACGAGCCAGAATACTCTGTGTGACCCCAGCCTTACTCCGCGCTGCTCATCACAATATGGCGGCCATGGTCTCATACTGTAAAACACTCCCCGCCCCGGTAGATGCCACATAATGGGGCACTAAAGTATCACTGCTCACCTGACAGGTATCTGACACAACACTCAGGGAGTGGATGGGGCCACAACTCTCAAAATGCATCTTCACCGTCTTCAGGCAAACATTGTTCTTGAAGGGTCCCGCAAAGACAGTCATCATTTCTGCAAACTTGCAGGCTATCTTAATGTGGAGAATGTGCAGAGATTAGGTTAGTGATAGTCGGATTTCACCAGGGCTCGGACAGCGGCTGCTCCGATTTATCAATGGCCCAGGGTAGGCAGGTCCAGTCCTTTCCTTAATGCAGATCCTGACGGAGCGAGCGTTTATCATGCAGACAATGTGCGACGTTGGGCTCACTCCTGGGTCGCTCTTTTCAGAGACAGCGCCACTCATGTCCAAAAGGCTGTGTTTGGTATTGCAGCTCAGACAGATTCACATGAACAAGGATAAGCAGTAATAACAGACATAGCCCATGGACAGAAGTGGATCTTGCACACCTCAATTCATTAATCTGGGACGGCCCTTCTCAAGCTAAATAACTGATGGCTTATCCAATGGATAGGGTGCGAGTTAAAGATTGGTGGGGTCGGACACCTGCACCCAGCTGATCAGCTGTTTCAAGAGATTGCAGTGTTTGGGTGATCGCTGCAGCCTCTTCAGTACGTACCAGGCACTGTGCCGTATATTTATACAGTGGCTATGCTCGGTGTCGCAGCTCAAAGCATTTACTTGATTACTACTGCCGCTCCAAACAGCTGATCTGCAGGGTCCTGGATCTTCAATTGATGACCTATCCTGAGATGTACACATCCCTAGCTACACATATAATACACACACATATCATACATATACATATATCCTGCTATTATACCGCCCTGTCATTACTCACTTTATCTTTGGTATCTACATGGAATTTATTAAAAACATTTCCAGACTGGAACTCAACAATGGTGACTGGTGCCCAGGGACTGACGCTGCAGACTCTCTCCAGGACCTGCAAAGAAAATTGTGCATTGCAGGTAACACTGAAGAATATATACAGTATATATATATAATCACGGCAGTGGTCTCCAACCTGCGACCCTCCAGCTGCTGCACGACTACTAAGTCTCTCAGGCACCGGCCATGCTGGGAGTTGTATAACAGCTGGAGGGCCACGGGCTGAATCCACGGCTGTAAATTATCTGATGTACATTCCATTAGATTTAATGGGTTACTCGGCTCCCTGCAATGGCCCCATAGACAATGAATGGAGCGGCAGCAGAAACGCCCAACAACCATTCCATACAAACAAAGACATAGGCCCCCCCCCCCTCATGATTGTTAGTGGCCCCACTGAGCAGACACTTGCCCCCGATCTTGTGGACAGGAGAGGTTTGGTTTTGGAGACAACCCCCTTTATACAGAAACCCTTTTGCTAGTCACTTACCTCCTCATCTGACGTACATAACACGGACTCGACCTGTCTTACATGTGCGGGGTCTTTCAATCCATCTCTGGACACATAAGAAATCTTCTGGCCTGCTTTCTCCAGATCTTCCAAAAAACTGTAAAATGGGATCTATCAAATGACTTGTATATGGATAAGAGTAAAGGGGGTCATGTAATCTGGGAGGGGAAATGACAGGGTGTCCCCCTGCTGTAATCCCCAGTATTCAGCTGCTACATTGGGTGGTCCAGGATCTGACGGTGTAGGTCATCCAGTATCAGATCACTCGGGGTCTGACCCCTGGACCTTGTCCCAATCATCTGCTACCATTCACTTCCATAGGAGCAGAGATGTTTCCAACAGATTCATAGAAACCGCATCAAACACTTTCAAGCCCTTTAAGTGAGAATCCCCCTGGAGCGCCGCTGCATTATATCCACCCAGGACTCGAATTGATGCCCCTAATAAGGGCCAAGTCCTCCAGACAAGCAGATGTTACCTGGCTGCTGATGGTAAGGGGTGAAGGAAGCCGTTCTGTTTGATCTCAGAGGCTTTAGGAGATGCAGGTCTACTAAAATAATTCGTCGTGAGAAAAATATCCTCCAAATTCATGTCAGCAACCTAGAATAGAAGTAGGGACACATTATATCGCGCTTAGAGGAGACACCCTGCCGAGGTCATGAATGAAATCCATATAAAAGGACAGACCTGCTCCGGCCCCTCCTGAATGATAAACTGAGCCAAGTTCAGAGCGGCCGCGGCATCTTCTGAGGGATCGTGACCCAAGACGTCTTTACACTGAATCTCTCTTCTGCAAACACAAGAGAAATAGGAAAAGATATATTAGAATCAATTATATATTATAGTCAATGATACATTATATATTATATTATAGCCAATGATACATTATATGCAATCATATTATATATTAGATGATAGTCAATGATATATTAGATACTCTGATATTACTGGAACATCTGCTGAAGCTGCCTCCATTGCTCTGCCTATTGCCATTAGCTTAAATGTCGGAGGCAGAAATGGAAAGTGTGACGGAGAACTTCAACCTTTGTGTTCTACAAGACTAGTCAGGAAATGCAGAAGACCCTACAGGCTGACACACAAGACACACAAGGCTGACACACGTGGCTGACACACAAGACACACAAGGCTGGCACACATGGCTGGCACACGTGCCTGACACACGTGGCTGACACACGTGCCTGACACACGTGGCTGACACACAAGACACACGTGGCTGACACACAAGACACACATGCCTGACACACATGGCTGACACACAAGACACACATGGCTGACACACAAGACACATGTGGCGGACACACGTGGCTGACACACAAGACACACGTGGCTGACACACAAGACACACGTGGCTGACACACATGGCTGACACACGTGGCTGACATCTCCAGATTGCTTTTTGGTTGACGCTGAGCTCTCGCCCATAGTTACACATGACATTTGGGACTATTGAACTAGGCTTCCTACTTTAGAACGGCTTGCGCCAAGAATTTCAATCTGAACTTCCATCCGGATTTTCGTGTATAAATCAGGGAGGTGTCAATGACATTTGGATGAATCATCTGGAAGGAAAGAGAATAAATAATAGTCAGAGAGTCACAAAGCGCAGCTATCAGAGGGTGCAGACAATGGCCGCCCACCTGTACCGCTCGCAGGTCATTATTCAGTGAGTGGCCCACCAAGACGGCGTCCGGGGGAAGAAGACTTTTTATTTTCTCTTGGACGTCTTTCAACTTGGTTTTTACTCCTTGAAGCATCTTCCTAGTAATCCCCGAGAACCTGCCCGAACGTAAATGGAGGAAATGTGGAAGATTGTATGACACAATGTTATCTCTGACCAAGACTGTCATGTCCCCCCATCTAGGCCTCACTCACTGCCCTATCACTGTGTATGACCAGCAGCTTGTCACATTGGTAAGTCTATCCCCGCAGTCTTCTTATAGCTGGTTACAGCACAAATATATATACGGCCCTGGTGCTATATATATATATATATATATATATATATATATATATATATATGACGTAGTGATACAGTATTTATTAATCCAGCAGAGGACCAAAGAGTCCCTATACTACACAATATACATCCCCTATACTACACAATATATATCCCTATATACCCCACATCCTTATATATACTACTCTGTGTATATAGACCTAGGTTTATCTATGGGTACAGGCTAGATTAACCCTGTGTAGTCTGACCTCGGAGCCATAAGAGATAAGAGGGGATAAGACTGTAGTCAGACTACACAGGGTGCGTTTTACCAAGGGATCAGATTCCAAAATGATCAGGGAAGGTCGGAGGTCAATGCTGGGCTATGGATCGTCAATTTACTAAACAAGCAGAATGGATGTCGGGGAAACGAATATGTAATCCTCAACTTACATTGTAAGAGAAACAAGAAAGTGACTTTAAGAAAGAACCTACCTGGTCATGTAATTTATAATGGGATTGTCCGGCTTCACCAGCTCGTCCAGAATACACTGACCCTCAGCATTCACCAAGGCAACTCTGGTCAGCTCACTGCCTTTACAGGTCATACACTGCGGACAGAGATGGCGGTGGAAGGAATGGTGAATACAAGACTGTACATCATCAGCCATAGGAGGCAACGTCAGCGGTGACAGCACAAGGCCGCACCGGTGACACTCCGAGCTGTAATACTAACAGCAGTGATTGCTCAGGAATGGTGGGGACTAAAGAAGGAAGGAAGCAAAGAGATGGAGCCGCTGCAGATAGTGAACGCTCCTCTGTAAGGCACCCATAAGCATCTCATACACCAGTCTTAATAAATAGCCCAACAGGCGCAGGGACCGCGAGAGGCCATGGCCTGCCCCAGGATGGAAACCTACACCATGTAGGAACTTGCGGAGATTTCCATGGTCTTTCACCCCAGGTTATAATAAATATGTCAGACTGAGGTGTGAACGCTCCGGCCCTCCCTGATACCACAGAATGCAGTGAGTCAGGCTCAGATCAGGGCTGGAGGTGCACACACGGCACAAGAAGGGGCCGCCTTAGAGGGAACGATGAATTCACCCCAATAAAGCGTCCTGGCTCCCTCCTGAATACCGGGTGTGCAGGGTTATAGGGGGGTTATCTTACAGGTTACCAAATCTGCCCCATGGTCTTTCAGGTACTTGCCATTTCACAGTCTAGACCATAGAGAGGACTGGAGTCCGTGGGCTTCTCCGTGCACTTGGTGTGGACATAGTTTTCTGTACCCAATGAGCCTACAAATAGAGAGAAGGAAACCCCATAACGCGGGATCTGTAGGAATACTCGTATAGTTATAAGGTTATGTCTGTAAACAGAGTCATGAGAAACAGAGAATGTACAACAGTATGAACCCACATAGGAAATCATTGTATGGAGTCACCACCAGTCGGCCATTTTAGCCGCCATTCTTGCGGTCGCAGTCACACACCAGTATTAACCTATAGACAGTGCCGGTCCCTGTTCACACTGCGATGAAAAAAAGCCCCCGCATTCACTGCTAACCCCAAATGTCTGGGGGCGTTTCGTTCTATACACTGACCTAGCAAGGGATAATGATTTGTCCTCATCTCCTCCTCAGTAAGAAGATACCTGGTCAGGCCGCGCTTGCTCCTGCCATATTTTTGTAGGATGGGGTCCAGAGACTTTGTGGGCTCTGGTGCTGCAAACAGATGAGACTTCTGATCCGCAGAGCCTGTAAGGACGGTTCCTCGGGTCAGGTCTGACATTACAGCAGCAGGTTATGGATCAGCATTTTATCGTCAGCAAAAATTACCCCCAGAAAAATCACATTGTTGTAGGGGGCTGTTTATACCGATTCCCAAAATACCTTTGTGTCCCCCACTCCCTCCCAAAGTTTGGCCTTGTATGTCAGAAAGACAAGGCTGGAAATGCTACAAAGCTGCAACTCCCCAGCACTAATCCCCCGCCCATGCTGTTAGGCCCGTCCATCTGACCCATGGCCAGTCCACTCCTTTCCCTACTGGTCCTCTCATGCCTGCGCCCTGGCGCTTCTAGTTGGTGCATGTGCTCACCAGATGTCTTGGTATCTCCTACACGTGAAGCTGCTCCCAGCTGTACTTTAGTGACATTGGTGTCTGGTCTGTACATGCGCTGACTACGAGTACAGGTGGGGAGAGGAGTGATGCAGCTATGGGGAAAGGGAAGGTCATCTGGGATGGTCTGAGTGACGCTGGGTAGGATTAGTATCGGGGAGACCGAGCCTTGGCGTGCGCCAAAGAAGCCTCATTCACATAGTCACATTGTTTTTCTGACATAAAGAACCAGCATTTAGGCAAAGTTTGGGAAAGTATAAAGACAGCCGTACACATAATGGGGTTGTTACTGGGGGGTTATGAATGTGATATGCAGTAGACTGTATATAGTATATATAGTGCTCTATAACACACTTTACATTACATAGACGGACCATAAAGTACCTTGTGTGCTGAGCAGATCATCCGTTCTCTCATTCTGGTTTGGACCATCAAGACCACTGATCCCAAGAAGAGACGCCATGAAATCACTGGGAGGAGGGAGCAGGCTGAATCTCTACGAGGGAAGAAGCAGATCTAGAAATCTACTGCAAGAAACATTCAGGCTAGTCTAACCAGAATCCAGAATCACAGGGTCCTATAACAACATACACGGGTACTAAGGCAAAAACCAAAGAGTCAGGTCACACTGTAGTAACAGACAACACATGGGGCAGAGCCCGGTCACCTGCACTGTGGAGGTCCCATATGAAGCAGTTGGTGCACTGGGGGCGGACCTTCATCTCCCTGCAGCACTCAGACCACAGCCATCTCCTGCCTGGGTCACTCATTGCAGTGAGGCTGATCCCCAGAGTGACCGACATAACAGAAGTCTATTGTTCATCATTGTAATGTGCTCTGTGATACAGCGGTGACAGCTGCAGATAACGCAGGGAGGTGATGGACGCCCTTCAGTGCACAAACTCTTTTAATAGAGGTATTCTCACCTTGGGTAGTGATGGCATAAACACAGGGGCCACAACTGTCTGGAGAATGGGGTCCCCGCTGACCCCTGTCTTGTTGATACATGGAATGGAGACTGTTCATGTGGATCTCTCTCAATTCACTTGGGTGGGAATTTCAAAAAATAGCCGAGCAGACAGAGCCAGCTACAACTGAACGCCCGTACAAGTAAGGGAAGAAGTCACAAGTGCAATCACCTCCATTAGAGGGGTCAGTAGGCCCCATCTCGAGCTACATGAAGGGCTTGACTCCAGGACCCGAACCTATAAGGTATTTATGTCTTCGCATGTGGATATGCTACAAATACCCAGGATGGGAACAGCCCTTGAGGGCAAGAACATGAAATTTATGCAACTTCTGAAGACTAAGCGGGATAGAAACCATAAAGTACAGAAATGTGTGCACAGGTAGAAATGTCCGCCCATTGTGCAATGGAAACCATATTACATCATAGTCTCTATCCTACCCCATGTATGTCCGGCCTAATCAATGTCTATAGAGACAAGAAACCTTCCCATCTGCAGGAATCGCTCCGGCCACTTCTCTACAACTCATATCTGTACTTACATGTGTGA
This sequence comes from Leptodactylus fuscus, assembly GCF_031893055.1. Classification (NCBI taxonomy): domain Eukaryota; kingdom Metazoa; phylum Chordata; class Amphibia; order Anura; family Leptodactylidae; genus Leptodactylus; species Leptodactylus fuscus. The sequence goes on from NC_134272.1 coordinate 2,748,916, forward strand.
ACAATCGCCTGAGAAAATGGAAGTGTGTATAGAACTGATAGAAATGATGCTGAGCGAGACCCTGCAGCACAACCAGCACCACACCGCCAAGACGCTTCTGATGGTGAACGCTGCACCAGCTGCAAAGAAACACAAGATACAAAGATTTACTATTCATCTTCTATAAGAACATTCATGGACATTGAGATTATTTTCTTACACCCGAGGTTGTTGTTAAAAGGAATCTAATACCACAGCCCCCCTACTATGATATAGATAGATAGATAGATAGATAGATAGATAGATAGATAGATAGGAGATAGATAGATAGATAGATAGATAGATAGATAGATAGGAGATAGATAGATAGATAGATAGATAGATAGATAGATAGGAGATAGATAGATAGATAGATAGATAGATAGAAGATAGATAGATAGATAGATAGATAGATAGGAGATAGATAGGAGATAGATAGATAGATAGATAGATAGATAGATAGATAGATAGATAGGAGATAGATAGATAGATAGATAGATAGATAGATAGATAGATAGAAGATAGATAGATAGATAGATAGATAGGAGATAGATAGATAGATAGATAGATAGATAGATAGATAGGAGATAGATAGATAGATAGATAGATAGATAGATAGATAGATAGGAGATAGATAGGAGATAGATAGATAGATAGATAGATAGATAGATAGATAGATAGGAGATAGATAGATAGATAGATAGATAGATAGGAGATAGATAGATAGATAGATAGATAGATAGATAGATAGGAGATAGATAGATAGATAGATAGATAGATAGATAGATAGAAGATAGATAGATAGATAGATAGATAGATAGGAGATAGATAGATAGATAGATAGATAGATAGATAGGAGATAGATAGATAGATAGATAGATAGATAGATAGATAGATAGAAGATAGATAGATAGATAGATAGATAGATAGGAGATAGATAGATAGATAGATAGATAGATAGGAGATAGATAGATAGATAGATAGATAGATAGATAGATAGATAGATAGGAGATAGATAGGAGATAGATAGATAGATAGATAGATAGATAGATAGATAGATAGATAGGAGATAGATAGATAGATAGATAGATAGATAGGAGATAGATAGATAGATAGATAGATAGATAGATAGATAGGAGATAGATAGATAGATAGATAGATAGATAGATAGATACTTCTCTGGTTGTTGCTGTCTATACTATATAACACTTTGCAGATCTGTTTCCATCTGACTCTTTTCACTAGTGGGATCATCTATAAACTACATTCACAGCCCAGAGTCTTCAATCATGGATGGAAAGGTCTGCAAGTCTCACTTTTTAGTCCAGCAATGTCAGATAGAATATAATGGATAGCCGACAGACCCCCCTCCCCCCATTATAATCCATGAGCCCCTTGTACTTGTCCATCATTAGACGCATCAGTTTAGCAGTACATCCTCTTTATATTCTCTTCTCCTCGTCCGATCATGGACCAGACAAACAGACAAGCAGGTTGATGTGAATACACCCTTAGTGTAACAGACCATACACCAAGCACCTCACCTGGCCTGTGCGGCGTTGCCCTTCTTCCCGATGACCACATACTTCAGGAGTTGATGCAACTGTAGGAGGTGAATTTCACAATTATCGCAGAATAATGCGGGAGATAATCTGGGCGCTTTCTGTAGAAACACAATCATCTGCATGAGACAAATACAATTGCAAAAATCTACATTATCTATGTAACAAACCTTAATAATGGAAGGTATTTAGCAAAACCAGGACACTGAAGTGACTACAAACTGAGACAGGGCTCTCCACCTCTACCCATCCATACAGACGGATAAGGGCTCCAAGTCTTACAAAGCAGTTCTGCAGCAGCTGGGCCCCATATCCATGCCCTGTTCTGAGCACAACATGGAGTATTGTATTGCACAAGACACAAATATGGCAGCGCTGGATAACAAACAGTCCCCACAGCCTGGAGAATATCCAGGCACCAGCTTTTGCTTCCTGCCTCGGGGGTTCCCTTTATTATGACTTATTAGTGGGATCTGAGGCTCAGAGTGTTGTAGCCGCTATACTAGCCATATTTTTGCAGGATACTTGGTTATATTTTGGCCTCCCTCTTTCTATGGACCCCTTTAGAATGGTTCAGAATATTTGTCCCCAGCAAACCTATCTAACATTGACAAAACCCATGATGTGAACACGCGCTTAGCTACACAGACCTGACCAAACCAACATCAGTTCCCACAAGCAGAAACAGAGTCAACAGGGGTGTAGTCCTCCAAATCATGAATCCCCCTCCCATTCATACAGACATGTAGACGCTGCACTGGATGGGGAACCTTTAATGTCTGGATTTCTAACAATCACAAAACAGAAGGCGACATGAAGAAGAAGAAGAATATCAGGAGACGTCACCCGGGACTGCTGGGACTTCAGACCATTGACTGATTCTTGGATTCTAGTAACCTCTTCCCTTCTCTTCTTAGATCCGGTGTTGTCGTCTTCATTACTGCGTGGTCTTTTACGTTGTTTCATGGCGTCGCTCACTTGCGCCTGCAGCTGTGGAAAGACAAGATAGAAATTGTATTATCACTAAAGCCAAACTCTGCGGCAACGACATATCATGTACAGGCCGGGGAAGATGAATCACGCTAAAGGGTGACGCCGCAGGAATATTCATCGATGTGCACGAACCGTCTCGTGTTCACAGGGCGCTCATACACCAAACGTCTTATAGTTGTCCCCGGACCCCCCACAGTTTAGGAGTTTCTTGCCGGTCACATGTAATGCAGCCCCTTACAGAGAATGTTGTCACATAACACAGCTTGTCCCCAGACTAGTCACAGCCACCAGACTACTAATACTTTCCTGCAGTTCAGACAGCACACTCTACAAGTTGCGGTAACGCATTGAGCCACAGTCACACCTAGCAGTAAAGCGCATTGGAGCCGCAGGAATACTTACAGGCAGTACCGCAGTATCTGAACAGTATGCCGGTGAGAGAACACGTGAGATCATCACATCCGCCATCGATTACACAGCCTGAGCCCGGGCAGACCCGGGGAATCCATCACCGAGCCGCCGGCGCCTGCTGATGACGTAATAGCAATGGTGGAGCCGCGGGGAATACAAAACAACTAATGGCACTGGGTGGAGGAAGGTGAGGTGTGTATACTGTGTACGTATACTGTGTAGTGTGCGTGTATATAGTGTGTGTACTATGTGTATATAGGATCTGTTCTATGCGTGTATATACTGTGCGTATGTACTGTGTTCTATGTGTGTATATACTGTGTACTGTGCGTATATACTGTGTGTATATAGGATCTGTATTGTGTGTTTATATAGGGTATAGTGTGTACTGTGTATATAACGTATACTGTCTATTGTGTGTAAATAGGGTGTAGTGTATGTATATACTGTATACTGTGTGTGTATATAGGATCTGTACTGTGTGTGTATATAGGGTGTAGTGCATATAATGTGTACTGTGTGTAGTGTATATATAATTTTTAGTGTGTATATATAGTTTGTACTGTATGTATATTGGGTGTAGTGTATATATAATGTGTAGTGTGTGATATATACGGTGTATAAAGTGTACATGTATATAATGTGTACTGTGTGTATATAATGTGTGTATATTGGGTGTAGTGTATATATAATGTGTAGTGTGTAATATATAATGTGTATAAAGTGTACATATATATATAATGTACTGTGTGTATATATTTATGTTTCTAGGGCATGTGTATATAATATGCACTGTGTATAAAGTGTACATGTATATAATGTGTACTGTGTGTAGTGTATATATAATTCTTAGTGTGTATATATAGTTTGTACTGTATGTATATTGGGTGTAGTGTATATATAATGTGTAGTGTGTGATATATTCTGTGTATAAAGTGTACATGTATATGGTGTGTACTGTGTGTATATATTTATATGTTTCTAGTGTATATAATATGTACTGTGTGTATATATTTCTATATCATATGCACTGTGTATATACATGACGTGTTCTGTTCTCCTCTGTTTCCTTGGTCTGCTCTTCCTAATCCTGTCAGTAATGATGTATACACACAGCGCACCCCGTGGTGATCGCACCCCCTGCTGTCATGTGTCCGCCGTGCCGTCCTATACACATAGAAGGATATTTATGTCCCATGTAGCGCTCGCTTTCTGAATTGTGTTTGGAGTGTAAGAGGAAACCAGAGAAGCCGAAGGCTCTGAATGTATTTGGCCTCCCTTACTCCTAGAAGCCGCACCTTGCACCTTGGCCACTGCTGTTCTTACCCAGACCCGGCCACTTGTGACATTTATTTTTTATCTTTGTAACAGATGATCCTGCCATCAGAATGACCACGAAGCAGCTTGCAAAGTAAGACATGAACTTCTTGTATATTCCTATATAACAGGCAATGTTTCGTTGGCTTCTACAGGTTTTGGTTTGTTTTTTTATTACTTTGATGCTTTTGAGATTTCCAGAATATCGGCCAATAAAATCTCCACTTTTTCCTGACCTAGGCGGCTTGGTCTTATTAGGAGGAGCTCCAAGTTGTCGCTGAGTGCTAAGGGGTCCGGCAGCCCCACATCTAGTAGGTGTCACTTCTTACAGGCTTTAGAGGGGTCCTGTATTGTCTCATGGGATTATCAGCCTTTCTTTTTGTTAAATCTTTTGCAGAACAATATTTTGACTATTTGATTGTCATTGACTTTGAGTCGACGTGCTGGAAAGACACAAAGCACTATGGTCAAGAAATCAGTAAGTATTTTGTATGAGGAGATAGTTTTGTCTTAAGACTGAGGCCACACATTGCAGAAAAGCTGCTGCTTCTATTTTGTTGTAGTTTTTCGAGCCAAAAGTGGAGAATTATAAGAGCTTCTCACCTCAAGAAACTGCAGCAAAATCTGCAACAAAAACGCAGCTGTTCCACAACGTGCGGCCTTAACTTAAATGGGGTTTTCTGGTGGGGAAAAATATGCAGAGATTAGAATGGGTTAGAAAATGAGGATAAATTCTCACCAACACAGAGAGACACTGACCGAAGCCCCTGCTGGTCTCTAATTCTTGGCCCCCCTTTATTAGCTGAGCAGCATTTCTTATGTATGGAGAGGGACTAGGAAGTAGAGACCACTGGGGGGCATAACCATGGAGCGGTGAAGTAGAGACCATTGGGGGACATAACCATGGAGCGGTGGACTAGAGACCAGTGTGGAGGACGTAGCCTTGGAGCGGTGGAGTAGAGACCACTGGGGGACATAACCATGGAGCGGTGGAGTAGAGACCACTTGGGGACATAACCATGGAGTAGAGACCACTGGGGGACATAACCATGGAGCAGTGGAGTAGAGAGCACTGGAGGACATAGCCATGGAGCGGTGGAGTAGAGACCAGTGTGGAGAACGTAGTCTTGGAGCGGTGGAGTAGAGACCAGTGTGGAGAACGTAGTCTTGGAGCGGTGGAGTAGAGACCACTTGGGGACATAACCATGGAGCGGTGGAGTAGAGACCACTGGGGGACATAACCATGGAGCGGTGGAGTAGAGACCAGTGTGGAGAACGTAGTCTTGGAGCGGTGGAGTAGAGACCACTTGGGGACATAACCATGGAGCGGTGGAGTAGAGACCACTGGGGGACATAACCATGGAGCGGTGGAGTAGAGACCAGTGTGGAGAACGTAGTCTTGGAGCGGTGGAGTAGAGACTGGTGGGGAATGAAATTGCGTTTCTATTTATTTTACCTTTTTGCCGCTATATGATTACACTGTATATCGGTAGGACGATGTTTCACCTTTACTTCATCTTCACTTCTGACATCAGTTTGTTAGGAACCTCACACCCTCTAGGCTCAGGCTACACAGTGATTTTGACTGCGACTCCTTTTTTGTCACCACAGATTGCCATAACGCCATTGACTCCTTCACAAATGTCAGTGAAAGGAGTCGAGTTGTCAACCAGTCCCAAAATAATTGTTGCTTCTTCAGGGTCACTGTGCAGCTCCAGTCACTTGCATTAGTGATTAGGTCCCAGATTGACACAGTGAGCTTTGGTTGCGTGACAGACGTTGCAGCAAACAATCGCCACGTAACAAATGTCTGTTAATGCAATTGGCCGAGTTCTAGATTATTTCGCAGTTGTCTTATCTTCATCTTTGGTATGTTCTTTTTTTCTAGTTGAGTTTCCTGCAGTTTTATTAAACACGTCCAATGGAGCGATTGAGTCCGAGTTTCACACGTATGTTCAGCCGCAGGAGCACCCGATTCTTTCTGACTTTTGCACAGAGCTGACCGGAATAAAGCAGGTGCGCGCCATTTCTATTAAACTGCTGAGCAAGAGAAAAGATGAAAAGAAAGAATTGATGATTTTGCTTCTACATTGATGTAAAACCATTTGTAGGTCTGTCCCTGTTATTTTGGACATGATGCCGTTTGTAGCCGGTCTGTTCTGTATTATAATAGGAACAAGTAGATGACGGCGTTCCCTTGAAGATCTGCTTATCCCAGTTCTCCTCATGGATTCAGAAGCTACAAAAGGAGAAGCACATCATCTTCCCCGGTGTCCTACCGACTCCTTCATCCTCAGAACAGAAGATGTGTGGGTTTGTCACATGGTCAGGTACTATGATGGGTTTTTTTTGTGAATGTCACCCCTTTCCTGTCTCTCCCCTTCCAGGCTGCCCTAATACAATCAGCAGGACTGGCCTAAGTACTACAAAAACTATAGAAAAGAAGGATACAATTCTGTCTGACACCTTATTCGTCCTTGTTACTTTGTGTTTCAGACTGGGATCTTGGAGTTTGCTTGCTGTATGAATGCAGAAGGAAACAGCTGAGGAGGCCAGACATCCTGAACTCCTGGATTGACCTCCGATTAACATACAAGGTCAGTGAATACCCTGAATGGTGACAAAACAGCTGTACGTAGATAAATGCTAAAACCCACCGTGCACAAAGCTCCGTCTGCTGGTCACCGCCTCAAGGATCAGCAATGCAGAGTCTGGCGTAAGAAATTCCATAGGTCTGGTTATGTTCTTCGTTTCTTATTGTTTACGTAGCTCAGTATAGTTGGCAGCCATCTAAAGAGATTGCACCAATCATATCGTTCTCTCTGCTGAACAGGGCTCACAATCTGAATAATCACACCCCATATTGAGACATCTGGTCCTCATCTGAGTCTTACTATAAGATTTATTTATTTCAGCTTTTCTACAATCGCAAACCCAAAGGCTTAAATGGAGCATTACAAGATGTTGGAATTGAGTTTTCAGGCCGGGAACACTCTGGTACGGAGGCTTCTGTATATATAGGAATGGAGCAGCGTATACTTGACAACGTTTTACTGACATTTTACTGTCCCTTGTTCATTTTTTGTTCCTTCCAGGTCTAGATGATTCCCGGAACACAGCAAGGCTGGCCTGGAGAATGATCTGTGACGGTTGTGTTATGAAAATTACTAAATCTTTGGATAAGGTCAGTTGGTTTTTTAGGTCTCCGTTTTTTCTTCATTCCACTAACCAAGATGAGTAGAGAGCTAGATAACTTCTGGAAACAAGACTTGAAGAAAGTGATAACGTTAATGAGACTTATTATGGTAATGACTCATTTTTGAAGAATTCTGGGCTTTCTTTGTGACAACTAGGTTTCCCCTAATTCTTCTGTGAGGCCGGGGCCACCAATGCCTGCTCAAGTTCATAAATCCAGACAAGATGATGTCAAACAGGCATCGGCTAAAGTTATAGGAGATGGGCAAGACTTAAGAAGTGATCCAACCACTGACAAGACCAATGATCTGAGAGCTCAGCAATCACATGCCAGTGACAACCAGAAGAGCATGGCTGGTGCAAAACCAGTGCAAGAGATTGTGTCACACCAGACATTAATAAATGGCCTTTCTACAACACTTGGCAATGATAACAAATTCAGGTTCTCCACTCGAACGTCACCTGGTGCGGTGCAGAATGGAATACAGATGGGAGCCTTCACCTCCACACCCCGGGATCGTTCTCCCTGTGGCAGGGGTCACATTTTAATGTCCACTACTGTTTTGACAGTGAATGACGTCTCTGCTCTGCATATGGATTCCAGCTCAGATTTATCAATTTTAGCGGACTGGGAAGAAGCTGCTGTCATAGAGGATTCCCAGCAAGACGCATCTGAGGATCCTGCAAGGCTGGGGGAACCGGATCTGTTACCTGTAGATTCACCATCAGCTGCTGTCTTATCGCTTACAAGTGACCGTAGCAATGGCTGCCAGTCTAAGAATAATCTCCACACCAAGTCTGTAGTATATAAGAGCCCCGACACCACGATTTATAATGTCAATATTAAGAAACCAGTGTCTAATGGGTCAAACTTTAAACTGCCCAATGCGTTAGGAAACCGGACAAGTGTGTCTGCTTCATCTACTGGGCACATGGGCAGGACATCTACACTGCTGGATTACTTTCCAAAAAGGAAACTTCCTAGTGTAAGCTTCTGCCCTCCCCCCAAGAAAGTCCCCTTTAAAATACATGAAGATGAAGGTAACCGCTCTCTGCCGGCGACCACTAGAGACTCCCGTGTCCTCTCCCATAAAGCCATGAACTCTACAGTTAACCTAAACAGAACAAAATCTGAGCGTATCACTGCCCCAACGTGCCACTGTGGTCGCCGAGCGAAGAAACTCACCGTCTCTAATATGGGGCCCAACCATGGCAGGGTTTTCTATAGCTGCTCTGTCCGCAAGAGGAACGATGAAAACGGCAAAGGCTGTAACTACTTCAAGTGGGAGGACACGCTGCTCAGAGAGAAGTCCGCAGACACCTCCGCCCTCCTGTCCACCACATCTACTATTTTCAACAAAAGTTTGATTTCTACGGGGTCGTCTGCTGTACCCAAACCTTTTCTCAAGCTAAGACCGTCAATGAGAACTTAGTTTTATACTTGGTGCTAGAATCTTGGTCTGCAATGATTTTCACATGATATGGACATTATTTGGACAGTCCTGTTAGATACAGCGGCTCTATCACTGCATAGCGGCCATTAGTTGTGTATATATAACAGATCATGACAATGACGACTCTAGGGATGGGGGAACAGCTTAAGGTTGAGGCCACACAATGCAGAAGAGCAAGTTTTTTGGATAGAGCTTTTGCCTAAAAGAGAAGTGTAAAAGATTCCTTAATATTTCCCCCTTCCCTTTGAAGACTCTCTAAAAACCACAGCAAAATCTGCAACAAAAAACACAGGGAAACCAATCATTCCTTATATATAAGACTAGCACAATTCTGACCTACAGGACATCAGGCTTAGATACATCAGGCTTAGATACATGCCCTGTATTAATGATGAAATGCACTTGTAATACAAAGAGATCTGAGTCCCAGAATTCCTTGTCTGAGTTGTCTACACAAAGATTTTGGGTCTCTCCTTAAAGATATTTTTGGGGACTTTAATATTGATAGCCCAGGTGATCCGATCTGCCACAGCCAATACAGTTTTTAAGAAATAACGCACAAGTGAATGTAAGAAACCTTGTTATATATCTTATGTTAGAAAAATGCTTCTTTCTCCATTTATCAGACTCTTAACACTAAAAAAAAAACCAAACCAGAGAGAGAGAGGCTGTTCCACTCCTTTTCTGTAGGGGAGGGTGAGGGAGAGGTGCGTGATAACAGGCGGAGCAGCCTGATAAATGGAGAAGGAAGCATTTTTCTCCAGTAAGATATATTGCAGTTTCTTCTACTCACTTGTACTCTTCATTTCGGGAAAGCCCTTCTATAATAGGAGGCGATAACGCTACTTATGTCCCATAACAACCAATCACAGCGCAGCTTTCTATATTCCATGTATATTTCTATCAGCTGAGCTGAGGACGGGCCCCGATTATTCACTGGTGCACTTCTCTGGCGCTGCCACAAGTTTTATTGTGATATTTAAATCTGACGACTGTAATTCTGTGTATATGAAATTAACTCTTTCACTGCTGCAGCTCCGGCCATGAAATATTGCAATGTCCTTTTAATAATCTAGAAATAAAAGCCTTCTATTTATACTTTTACTTCGTTTTATGGTGTGAAGGTTTTATTTTATTACAACTATTAGGAGCCCTGCGTGTGATTTACAATTGATTTCAATTTTTTCATTGACCCTGATGCAAACGTAAGATGACGTCCCTTTAATAAGTTGTCTGGATTGTTGGCAATGACTGATCTGCACGGCAGGTTTATCTCACGGTATCCGGTCTCTAAACTCTGCCCCATTCTTTGTTCCTCAGCTCGTTCCTCCGAATCTTCCCGCTGACTGTCTTCGGCAATTGTTCAACAAATTCAATCTATTACAATGGAAAGATAAAGTAATAAATCACTACAAGTCCCAGCAGTGTCTGGAGTCAGGTCGGCTGTGGTGTGAAGGTACGCACCTTTCTTGGGTACTTGTAAGGAGCCGTCACTTTCTTGACATGGTCTTGTAGTTCTTTAGTCAGTGCATCTTGGTCATGTGCAGTGTATGGAGGGGACAAGACCACGAAAGCTTTCACCACCTGTCCGTTAAGCACACAATGAGGTGTAATCTGGTTACTTTATAGACTCTTGTTTAAAGGGATTGTCCATGACTTATAGAAAACTCAGGGGTGTCCAGCGTGGGAGTGCAGTCCTGGCCCCCTATCCCTTATATGTGGGTTCATAGGTGAGACATGGCGAGCCTCACATGAGCGCTGATAGAAGTCGCTGGATAGGGATTGATGATGTCACTCACATATGTCATCGGTTCTTTAGCAGCGACCTATCCTTGTCTCTGGATATTGTACAGGTAATATCAGCTAACCATATACTGTATTCTATAGAAATATGTCACATAGTCACACAGAGATTGCACACACTGGGGATGGAAACATACCGACATATAGTCTGAGCAGAACACAAGGCAAAGACTGAATACAATGGGGGGGGGGGGGGTATAAGGTTATAAGGTCACCTCTCCTCTGATGGGGTCCGGGCTGCTGACCACTGCCGATTCTGCCACCGCCGGGTGCTCTAGCAAGGCGCTCTCTATTTCAAATGGTCCAATACGATATCTAAAAGAAAAGATAATGGAAGGTCATTTCTAGTGATCCTGCTGGGCCGAGGCATCGCTGACCCTGCTCGCCCTGATCTCTGTCTTTCTCCGCCCACTTATGTAAAATTTGGCAAGCAGGACGCAGAAGGGAAAATGTGATGCATCTCTGGAGCAAGAAAGGGCCGAAGGCGTGACACACTTACATGCATCAGTGCAGATGGTTTAGTAAATTCCCTGCATTGATTTCAGGGACTATTCACACCTCCCTATATCTAATGGTCTTTGTCATTTTCCTGGATCCCTGAATACTGAGGTATACGACTGATCTGGGAACTCCTTTCACAGTCTCCTTTACGTCAGGTACACTGATTCCAGCACAGTTGGATTTATTCCTCTCGCCCCCAACATTCCTGAGTAATCAGCAGGTAGTTTTGGTGCCTGATATACTATTTAGTCTCTGTACGGTCAGGAGGGTGGAGTCAGGCAAGAGCAGACAAGGGGGTGTGGTTCTGAGCTCTGACACTGGCTGCCTCTGAATCACACCACCTGCCTGACCCCGCCCACCTGACAGTGAAGAGATTAAATAGCACCAAAATTAACAGCAGTGATTGCTCAGTAATGGGGGGGGGGGGGTGATAGAAAATCCTGTGCCAGGGTCAGTGGAGGAGGGGCTAGTAAGTGATGTAGAGATCTGGACTAGGGCGCGGTGCTGGAAGCTTCTCTCTACATCTCAGCTCCTAATACTTCCTATAAGTAAGAGATTTCTGTACCTTTGGGGTTCATTGCACTTCTATTTACCCAGAAGATAAAATAACGTCGTCTGATCTCCCAATGAACCAGAAATACTCGTCTTCATCTTTTATGGCTCGGTCTCCAGTCAGGTAAAAGTCTCCTCTTATGGTCGAGGCCGTTTTCTCGGGGTCGCCCTGTTACCAATGGATAGAACATGGCAGATGAGGAATATTCCATCACAATCTGTAAGAGCTCCGGGGTCTCATTATTCCTTGGATTGGGTTTGGTTTTAATATTTCTCCAGTGCAAAATGAAGCAACTTTGCAAACAGTTTTTACATCTGCAGCTCGGTCTCCATGATAACAGACTACATCGGTCCCTTACTTCTTGGTGATCCATCAAATTTGACCACAATGCAGGGAACAGGTGATGTGGAGTCTGACTGCAGGATGAGACATCATTTACATGTAGTGGTCATGGCCGCTGAGTCTCCACTGCTCCTTCCATCCCTCCTCCTCCTGAGCTGCTGCGTCATATATTCCCAAAAGCTGTGCCGGGTTCTACAGGGTCAACAGGCAGATACTCAAATCTTACCACAGTCTGCTGGATATTTAGGGCACCTTCTCCCACAGGACGGTATCTGAGCAAGAAGGTGCCTAATGGGTCCCTTATCTGTCACTGATCCTGTGCCACCTACCCTGACCTCTGCCTGATTAGGTATTGGCCCTGTGCCACCTACCCTGACCTCTGCCTGATTAGGTATTGGTCCTATGCCACCTACCCTGACCTCTGCCTGATTAGGTATTGGTCCTATGCCACCTACCCTGACCTCTGCCTGATTGGGTATTGGTCCTGTGCCACCTACCCTGACCTCTGCCTGATTGGGTATTGGTCCTGTGCCACCTACCCTGACCTCTGCCTGATTGGGTATTGGTCCTGTGCCACCTACCCTGACCTCTGCCTGATTAGGTATTGGTCCTATGCCACCTACCCTGACCTCTGCCTGATTAGGTATTGGTCCTATGCCACCTACCCTGACCTCTGCCTGATTGGGTATTGGTCCTATGCCACCTACCCTGACCTCTGCCTGATTAGGTATTGGTCCTATGCCACCTACCCTGACCTCTGCCTGATTGGGTATTGGTCCTGTGCCACCTACCCTGACCTCTGCCTGATTAGGTATTCCTCCTGTGCCACCTACCCTGACCTCTGCCTGATTGGGTATTGGTCCTCCTGTGCCACCTATCCTGACCTCTGCCTGATTGGGTATTGGTCCTGTGCCACCTACCCTGACCTCTGCCTGATTAGGTATTGGTCCTATGCCACCTACCCTGACCTCTGCCTGATTGGGTATTGGTCCTCTGCCACCTACCCTGACCTCTGCCTGATTAGGTATTCCTCCTGTGCCACCTACCCTGACCTCTGCCTGATTGGGTATTGGTCCTGTGCCACCTACCCTGACCTCAGCCTGATTGGGTATTGGTCCTCTGCCACCTACCCTGACCTCTGCCTGATTGGGTATTGGTCCTCCTCTGCCACCTACCCTGACCTCTGCCTGATTAGGTATTGGTCATGTGCCACCTACCCTGACCTCTGCCTGATTGGGTATTGGTCCTCTGCCACCTACCCTGACCTCTGCCTGATTGGGTATTGGTCCTCCTCTGCCACCTACCCTGACCTCTGCCTGATTAGGTATTGGTCATGTGCCACCTACCCTGACCTCTGCCTGATTAGGTATTCCTCCTGTGCCACCTACCCTGACCTCTGCCTGATTGGGTATTGGTCCTCTGCCACCTACCCTGACCTCTGCCTGATTAGGTATTCCTCCTGTGCCACCTACCCTGACCTCTGCCTGATTGGGTATTGGTCCTCTGCCACCTACCCTGACCTCTGCCTGATTGGGTATTGGTCCTCCTCTGCCACCTACCCTGACCTCTGCCTGATTGGGTATTGGTCCTATGCCACCTACCCTGACCTCTGCCTGATTGGGTATTGGTCCTCCTGTGCCACCTATCCTGACCTCTGCCTGATTGGGTATTGGTCCTATGCCACCTACCCTGACCTCTGCCTGATTAGGGATTGGTCCTATGCCACCTACCCTGACCTCTGCCTGATTGGGTATTGGTCCTGTGCCACCTATCCTGACCTCTGCCTGATTGGGTATTGGTCCTATGCCACCTACCCTGACCTCAGCCTGATTAGGGATTGGTCCTGTGCCACCTACCCTGACCTCTGCCTGATTAGGTATTGGTCCTCCTGTGCCACCTATCCTGACCTCTGCCTGATTGGGTATTGGTCCTATGCCACCTACCCTGACCTCTGCCTGATTAGGGATTGGTCCTGTGCCACCTACCCTGATCCCTGTCTGTATATATGACAGACTGACTGTGCCTGTCCTGATCTCAGCTTGGCCACTGATCACATCTCTGCCTGTCCCTTCAGCGCCTTACAATGGCGTCTCTTCATCCTCCTGGCTCAGCTGCCACTGAACAAAGTTACTCGTTGGGTTAGCAACCCCATGGGCCCCTGCAGGGGTAAAACTAGGGTCAACTTAGACAATATCCAAACCCATTGTGTAGCACAGAAGGTCTACACCAGCTGTATTACAGATACATGGAGCGGTCTGTGTAGGAATTAATTGAAATCAAGATTATTTTGCTTTTTAGAACCATGGCAACAATGAACAAAATGACAAATAATACAATGGGCCAATAAACACAATAATGCAGGAATCAGGTAATATGGAAAACAAAAATACCAGGACCACTAAGAGAAATAAATTTTTAAAAAATATATATATATATACATACATACACACACACACATATACTGTAGTGGTCATGGTATTTTTGTTTTTAATGAACAGAATTAGTTAGGACAGAAATAGCGAAGTGATAAATCTCTTACCGTGTAGTGAGTGAATAGACAGAAGGGTCTTATGGGCGCTACACGGATTGCGATATCCCCCTCCTGATTGGGGGGTAATACATTGCCCTCAGCATCCACCACCTAGAATGATGAATTATAATATATTACAGAGTCGAGTTCTCAGGAGATTTTGCTCCTCTTCATCTACTTTGACAATAATACGACCAAGCGTTTGCTCTTCTTACCTGGACGTCGTAGCCTGGCGCAGCCTTGCCCATGGAGCCCGGTTTTATCTTCATTCCCTTAAATGTCGCACAGACCAAGACCTAGATAATAATGGCGGAGTGAGCCGAGTCTGGCAGTTAATACTATAAGACTATTCACACTTGTATGGCTTTGTGGTCTGTCCCTATGGAGCAGGTTATTCAAGTCATTTTTGTGTGTTATCGGTGACCTATAAGGGTTCACTCACACAAGTGTTCCAGGGATTCCGTCCCACATTCTGCTTAATATAGGTGGATTTCCCTGTAACTGGGGCTGATACATAAAACAGCGCTATCTAGTAAGTCTGACGCGGGGCTCACTGCAGCGTCTGGACTCAGTTATCAGGTTTCCGTCTTCTGCATGAAGACGACGGAAACCTGTCATGCCGAGTCCGGCCGTGAGTGCCAGTGAGCGTTTTGAGCACTCCGCGGCGAAACTGTTTTTTAAACCGGACACAGAGTACTGCATGTCTGGCTCAGTGTCCAGTTTAAAAAAAAAAAAAAAAACGGTTTTGCCGCGGAGAGCATAAAACACTCACCGGCGCACACGACCAGACACTTTTCAAGCCCATTCAAATGAATCATATGAAGATGCCGGCAGGTTTCCATCTCGTGCCCCTGTTTTGTGTAGGAAACGGAAACCTGCAGAACGGACTCCCGGGCGCAGATGTGAACGAGCCCTTACAGTTCAAGGACAAGTGGACGGAATAATATAATCTGTAACTTGCCTAAAAGTTTTTTGTTTTTTTTTAAATGTAGATTATGAGCCCCACATAGAGCTCACAATGTACATTTCTCCCTATCAGTATGTCTTTTTTTGGAATATGGGATGGAAATCCATGCAAACACGGGGAGAACATACAAACTCCTTGCAGATGGTTTTTTTGTCCTTGGCGGGATTTGAACACCAGGGCCCAGTGCTGCAAGGCTGCAGTGCTAACCACTGAGCCACTGTGTGGCCCCTAGCCTAAAAGTTTAACTAATAGTTTATTATGATAATCTGTTTACCCTTAATCCTAACAGCAGCACAATATGGGGCATTTCTGCACGTGTGCTGGTAGGACAGGCGGAACTTTTAATAAACATAAAATGAATATTCATGACTACAACCCTATAAGAGGGTAAAACAAACAAAAAAACCAAACCCTTCTTAGGGAGAGAAGCTTGTGCTGCTGTTAGGACTAAGGGAAAACAGATTAACATCATATCAACAATTCCCTTACGTCCTACCAGCAGCACAATACAGAGATCTAGCAAGTAATCCCCTTATGGCCGTTGCCTCTGAACCACGGGAACTTAATCTATAGTGCCTCATAAATGTGGATGACCAAGAAGCGGCTGAGCAAATTTGGTCTAAGGGCAGAGCTCTACACCCAAGACGTAGATGCAGCCCTGGTAGAATGGACTGTCAGAAAGTCAGGGGGGGAGATAACACCTGAGCAGAAAAAGAAGTCCTGATGGCTTCCTGAACCCACCTGGAAAGGGTAGGCTTGGAGGCTCTAAGACGCTTTAGCGTACTATACATATTATCGAGAAGGTCCTCAGATCTCCTGAAAGAACGGGGATGTGAAAGATAAGTCCGTAGGCACCTTACCACATCTAAAGTATGAAGACTTTCCTCCTCAGAGGAAAGAGATGGGAAGAAGAACGGTAAGGAGACCAACTTATTGATGTTGAAGGAAGATGGCACTTTGGGATTAAACCCAGGGATAAATCTGAGCTGGACCCGGTCTTCAATAAGAGACATATAGGGTTCCTCAGAAGAGAAGGCCTGGAGCTCACCCACCCTCTTTGCCAAGGTGATTGCTAACAAAAAGGTGGTTCTGTAGACTAAGAACCTCAGATCCACCTCCTCCAAGGGTTCAAAGTGAGGACCTCAAAGACCTGAAAGGACTGAGGCCAGATCCCACTGTGGAACCATGGTTGAACACGCCAGTCTAAACCTCATGGCCCCCCTTCAGAAAATACCACAGAACTCCCCCGCCGCTTTGTGCTGCTGGTAGGATGTAAGGGAAACGTTTTTCATGAATAGTTAAATTAATAAGCATTTACTTACATTTTAACCAGAACACTCGCAATACGGAAGATTCCCAATGATGGTTTTTTAACTTACCGTCTCGGTTTGCCCATAGCCCTCATATATATCCAGGCCCGTGCTCGCTTTCCATTGTTTCATCACTTCCGGGTTCATTGGTTCCCCGACACTCACACAATGCTGAAGACTCTTCAATTTGTAGCTTTATAAATATACCAAAAACATACAGATAATCCCATTAGAATCGCTGCCGCTGTAATGACCCCGCCATGTTGTGTGAGTGGCCAAAGCTGCCTATTCCTATGGAGCAAAGGGACTGGGACTGAGCGGTACGAGAGCGTCCCGGCCTGTAAGGGTTGTGGTGTCTGTTATCAGAGATGTAACACAGAAGATGTATAAAGCGTTACATTAGACTTTATAAATTCTATTCCTTGTGTGACTGAGGACGAAGAGGAACAAAGTGACGGATTGTGGAATTGGGCCATAAGGGGGAAATATCTCACAGCAGAATATCTCATACTTACCTGGCCAGGTTACATAAGACTAACATGCGATAGACGGTTGGCGGCGCGCAGAATACGGTGACAGGGAACTTGCTCAGTGTCTGTATCAATATAATGGAGATTAGTTTTAGTACATTGCTGGTTATTCGCTTTACATCACAATTTCCAGAGTTTATATAATATTTTATTGTAGATGCGACATAACAGTTGAGCGACTTCAGTAAAAGCCTTAAAGCTTTCCTTTCCGTGTAGCGATCGGATAGTTACAGGCTGTTCTAGACTCTATGATAGGAGCTCAGCTTGAAAGCAAGTTAAAGGGATTTTCCAAATATAGAATTTTTTTTTTTTTTTTTTTTTTTAACTTGAGCAGCTCTGAAGATAAACGGCGTGTCATGTCATGTGGGTGCCTTGGGACAATTTTACTCCATTTGTATAATAGGGGATTACTAAGGTAACTTACTTCCAAAATGACACTTGGTTCAAATTGAGGCAAATAGTGAACGAACACGCAGGAACCTTGAATCCACGGAGAGAAGACCTGAGAACATGCCGCCTTTGCCCAGCCTGGATCTGCGAGATTCCAAAAGACATCTGAAGGAGATAAATCCAGAAAATACCTGAGGAGGGAAAATAGGTCTGATGTGATTTTGCGTATTCTCCTATAGTTGTATACCGTCCAGTGCGGGACATAGAAACCAGTCATCAGATCTCTGCACCTCTGCTCAGTCTTCCCTCCAGTCTTATAGATAACATTATAGCATTGCCTTACACAAAGTCCTAGATTTGCTTCATTCTGATGCCGGCTCTGCCTTGGCCACTGCAGAGACTTTACCTGTAGAGTAACTATTACAATGGATTCCGTCCGGATTTACTTACTTTCCAGCTGTAGTGAATCCCAACCCAAAACTGCTGTGACTTTGTTCTGTCATTTTTGGAGAACCTGTTGTCCCGCTAGTGAAGTAAATGGACATGGGGTCTGTGCTCCTTGTCCTGACACACGTGTGCTTGTCATTGGCCGCCCTTACATAAGAATAAACACGCTTATTACATGTTATCTGGCAGTCATTGGTGTGTAAACCATTACATCCAATATGATGGGACATACGTATAGAGATCCTGGAAATCCAGCCAGCCTTCTCTGGCTCCAGACACAAGCAGCTTAGTTTTTAGCAATGGCGCTTGGGATGAGATGGCGTCTACAGCGGGTGCCAGGTCTTGGCTGGTGATAATGCACCTTGCTTCTGATGTTCGCAGCCTGTGCAGAATGTCCTTTGCTGTCAGTTGTGTTGTCCCAGGAATTATAACGAAACCTGAGAAGTAAATGATGGAAATGTTAGATTTTAGGTCTCCTAAGTGTAAGAAACACTTGTCCATAGGGTCTATACCAGGGTCTATAGCAGGCACCAGTCTATACCAGGGTCTATAGCAGGCACCAGTCTATACCAGGGTCTATAGCAGCCACCAGTCTATACCAGGGTCTATAGCAGCCACCAGTCCATACCAGGGCCCATAGCAGGCACCAGTCTATACCAGGGTCTATAGCAGGCACCAGTCTATACCAGGGTCTATAGCAGGCACCAGTCTATACCAGGGTCTATAGCAGGCACCAGTCTATACCAGGGTCTATAGCAGGCACCAGTCTATACCAGGGTCTATAGCAGGCACCGGTCTATACCAGGGTCTATAGCAGGCACCAGTCTATACCAGGGTCTATAGCAGGCACCAGTCTATACCAGGGTCTATAGCAGGCACCAGTCTATACCAGGGTCTATAGCAGGCACCAGTCTATACCAGGGTCTATAGCAGGCACCAGTCTATACCAGGGTCTATAGCAGGCACCGGTCTATACCAGGGTCTATAGCAGGCACCGGTCTATACCAGGGTCTATAGCAGGCACCGGTCTATACCAGGGTCTATAGCAGGCACCGGTCTATACCAGGGTCTATAGCAGGCACCAGTCTATACCAGGGTCTATAGCAGGCACCGGTCTATACCAGGGTCTATAGCAGGCACCAGTCTATACCAGGGTCTATAGCAGGCACCAGTCTATACCAGGGTCTATAGCAGGCACCGGTCTATACCAGGGTCTATAGCAGGCACCAGTCTATACCAGGGTCTATAGCAGGCACCGGTCTATACCAGGGTCTATAGCAGGCACCGGTCTATACCAGGGTCTATAGCAGGCACCGGTCTATACCAGGGTCTATAGCAGGCACCGGTCTATACCAGGGTCTATAGCAGGCACCAGTCTATACCAGGGTCTATAGCAGGCACCAGTCTATACCAGGGTCTATAGCAGGCACCAGTCTATACCAGGGTCTATAGCAGGCACCGGTCTATACCAGGGTCTATAGCAGGCACCGGTCTATACCAGGGTCTATAGCAGGCACCGGTCTATACCAGGGTCTATAGCAGGCACCGGTCTATACCAGGGTCTATAGCAGGCACCGGTCTATACCAGGGTCTATAGCAGGCACCGGTCTATACCAGGGTCTATAGCAGGCACCGGTCTATACCAGGGTCTATAGCAGGCACCGGTCTATACCAGGGTCTATACCAGGCACCAGTCTATACCAGGGTCTATACCAGGCACCAGTCTATACCAGGGTCTATAGCAGGCACCGGTCTATACCAGGGTCTATAGCAGGCACCAGTCTATACCAGGGTCTATAGCAGGCACCAGTCTATACCAGGGTCTATAGCAGGCACCAGTCTATACCAGGGTCTATAGCAGGCACTAGTCTATACCAGGGTCTATAGCAGGCACCAGTCTATACCAGGGTCTATAGCAGGCACCAGTCTATACCAGGGTCTATAGCAGGCACCAGTCTATACCAGGGTCTATAGCAGGCACCAGTCTATACCAGGGTCTATAGCAGGCACCGGTCTATACCAGGGTCTATAGCAGGCACCAGTCTATACCAGGGTCTATAGCAGGCACTAGTCTATACCAGGGTCTATAGCAGGCACCAGTCTATACCAGGGTCTATAGCAGGCACCAGTCACTACATGGCGCTGCTCACAGCTAAGATGACAAGTCTACCTACCTGCTCTAATACAGGCCACATTGAGCAGCCACCACTCCGGTACCCGAGGAAGAATCACAATAACTCTGTCTCCTGGTTCCAGGTCACAAGCACCGCAGAGTATATTCGCCACTTTCCGCGAGCGAGACCCCAACTCTTCAAAGCTCCACTTCACCTCTCTCCCTTCCCCATCAATCCACCATAGGGCAGGATTTGGCTTCTTACTGCCGTCCTGGGAACAGATCATTATTGTCAGTATCTATGACTTGGATGCCATTGTCACATTACAGCGTCTTGTACCATATCCGTGGCCATATCTAGATTGTAGAGACTATTATTACCTTCTCAGCTGCCGTCCATTTATCCAAGATGTCACTTGCAAAGTTGAAGTATTCTGGACGATCCAATCTGAAATTTTTCTTAATATCTTCATAATCTGTGAAATTCTGAGGGGCGGAAAATTTTTGGTTCTTGCTGAATAATCTGGAGCAGACCCTCGGGTTAATATGGAAGGGAAAATACTTGACTTTAAGAAGAATTTTCATGGCAGATCCTGTAGAAGAAGAAATGAGATTGTGTAATAACTGGATGGCAGTGGCGACAGTATATATATATATATATGTACTATAACATTATAAACTTGCTCTTCATAGTTATCTATCTGTTGGGGGTGGTTGTGATAAGTCACCTGCAATGCTGAACTACAAGCCCTCACCATGTATATATTACACTGCGCTGTATCACTGGGCTGCGGATTGTAACTATCTCAGTATCTGCAACTGGTGATGCAACGTTAACCCATGTGTGTATTATCTACTTGTACATGTTCTGCTTTGGTTCGGGAAATGACGCCATTCATCTCCATCCATCTGTTTGGGTGTCTCTATAAAACTGAGCCATGTGACGTCCATGTGAATGAGCTCTTATAGAGTAATAAAGCGCTCAGACACCAGGTTATATTCTGGCAGCATTTGTGACATTAATAAACATTATAATACATGTTATATATTTATATATTTATTTCATTGATAGATTTTTATACTTGTAACAGATTTTGGCTCCTTTCTGTGAAGTCCTGCCCTGAGTTGCTCTTTCTGTCCCTCCTTTACTCCTTCCCGTTGCTCCATTGTCAGTAACAATCTTCCTGCTCATTTCTCCCTGTATTATTTCCGGGGCGCTGTATATCTGTAGAACTCATTGAACTGACTCGCTCCGGCTTTAGCTTCTGTGTATTCCGCTTCATATTAGGCTGCAAACAACGTTGGACAGGACTCTGGACGAGCAACCAAAGATCTTGCAACCACTCTATCTGCCGTCGTACACTGCCTCTTTCCCTCCCCCCCCCCCCCCCCTTCCTTCTTACTCCTTGTTCTGGGTTAGCTGCTCTTGTTCTTTCTTCCATCTATATTTTGGCTGTTTCAGTTGTCTTGCGTCCCCCTCTCTCTATACCTTCATCCACTTTTGGCCCATATGTTTCAGTTTTTTTCCCCTTTTATTTCTCTTCTTTTCCCTCTTATTGTCTAATCACTTGGTCATTATGCCCATTTATTTGCCATACTGTGGACTACATTTTTATTTTATTCCAGTTATACTTATAGTGTTGTTATCTCTTTTCTAGATCTGATCTGATGAAGGTCGACTATGACCGAAACGTTATGTTCGTTTATTGATCTAGTACTCTCTTTATGCTTGTCAAATCAATCCATGGCGCTAATGTACCAAAAATTAATGTACTAAAAATAAAAAATTTGTTTCACCCTTTCACCTATTTACGGTGTGCAGCAGCATTTGTTTGCAGAGCAACCAAAGATCAACGGGTTGCCCTTGTGGAGGACGTCAGTTTGTGTAACCTCCATTTTGGATTCCTGGGCCATGTGGTGCCTGCAGCCATTTTACACTCCTCTTGGAATGCGACTCTTCTCCAGTCTCTTATCTGATAGCCGTGTGCCAGAACTATTGTTACAACTTTGCCACCAATCACGTTATGCTAATTATACTAGTGATGTTCTTTGTCTATGCAATGTATTAAAACTACCTTTATACCTCCATTAAAGCAGAGCCCACTATATACACCATAGCTGAGTGAATTTCTGTGTCTCTCTAAGCTTATAAAATTACTTTATTCATTTGGACTTCAGTACGGGGATACGTAGGTCGGATTGCGCTCACAGATATTGGCGCCCAACGTGGGGCCAGAGGTTAATTACTACATATTCAGACATAACAGACAGAAAGGACAACGGGACAAGGAGACGACGGAAACTGATCCAAAAGCAGCTGCAAGGTAAGAAGAAGCTTTATTCTTACTGTTCCCACTTTCCACTCCTCTTTATCTTGTGTGGTCTCTCTGGATGCCAGGTGAGTTGTAAGGAAAGTAAATCCTCTGGTCTTTTTAAGAACCCTGTTTATGAAGTATCCGTAATTGAAGAGTAACTAATGTAGACATTGTCTGCTGTGTTTTTGGCATGCACCCCATTTGGTTTGTTTATGTGTTTGACCAAGTGGAAAGTTGTTTAGGAAACATTAACCAGGAAAGATTAGGCCACCAACCCTCTCCTAAATTAAGCTAAAGGAGAAAGCAGCAGCCCGGAGCTTCTGTAGGATTTCCTTGTACGTAGTTAACACTTTTTGGGTGCCAAGAGATATCCTTTGAGGGTTGAAGGCAAGAGGTTGCCTTAATTAAGCGCTTTGGATGCCTGAGAAATATCCTTTTGGAGGTTCTACTACAAGAAATGTATCGTTAATCGCAGGGCACCCGAGAGGTATAAGGGTGCATTCACACTAAGTATACGCTGAGCTGATTCTGAACGTAAAACATGTTCAGAATCAGTGTGTACAAAGCAGATCCCATTCATTTCAATGGGAGCCGGCATACGAGCGCTCCCCATTTAAATGAATGGGCTGCTTTTTTCCCTATTGGCTTCAATGTGATAGGTGCGTGCATGTTTTACGTTCAGAATCAGCTCAGCGTATACTTAGTGTGAATGCACCCTTACATGTTCTTGGGGAATGAGGTCAAGTCTTCATGAAAATCCTCAGGCTCTGATTAGCAGCTCCTAGCGTACCCTGTGTTTATATCGTTTACAAAAGGAGGGAAGTGTGAAGGATGTCAGATAGTGTATCTTCTATTTTAGATACCAGGGCCATGCTTGCAGCCATTTTATACTCCTCTTTGTTTAGCAAGCTCACATCCCCCCTCAGCCTTATTGGAATACAACTCCTCTCCAGTTTCTTATCTGATAGTAATGTGCCAGAACTATTTTACCACTTTGCCACCAATCAGGTTATGCTAATTATACTAGCCAACCTGTTCTTTGTCTATGCAATGAATTAAAACTACCTTTATCCCTCCATAATGCAGAACCCACTACATACTCCATAGCTCAGTGTATTTGTGTGTCTCTCTATGCTAGCTTATAAAATAAAACTTTTAATTTGGACTTTAATAGGGTGACACTAAGAGCGGATTGCGCTCACATCCTGCAATGTCTTGTAGGTCAATAGAGCCAAATTACCACTGCAATGGAGCTGCAACTGCAACTTCTAATCGCAAAAAAAAAAAAAAATCCAGTGTGCTTCAATGTATTTGTGACTAGAAGTCGCAGACTAATGCCTCCAGGGTTGCAACGTAACTCCTTTCACTTACATTAGTAAAGAAGCTGCAGGGAGACATGTCAGTCTTGGTGTCATGACTAAAGTCGCTGTGTAGCCCGAGCCTTGTGCAGGAGCCCGTCCACCTGAACCTGTACTAGGACTGGATGCAGCGATAGCAGATACATAGTGTGTCATTACCCTATATGCCGCTGTGTAGCCCGAGCCTTGTGCAAGAGCCCGTCCACCCGGACCCGTACTAGGACTGGATGCAGCGATAGCAGATACATAGTGTGTCATTACCCCTATATGTCGCTGTGTAGCCTGAGCCTTGTGCAGGAGCCCGTCCACCCGGACCTGTACTAGGACTGGATGCAGCGATAGCAGATACATAGTGTGTCATTACCCTATATGTCACTGTGTAGCCTGAGCCTTGTGCAGGAGCCCGTCCACCCGGACCCGTACTAGGACTGGATGCAGCGATAGCAGATACATAGTGTGTCATTACCCCTATATGTCGCTGTGTAGCCTGAGCCTTGTGCAGGAGCCCGTCCACCCGGACCTGTACTAGGACTGGATGCAGCGATAGCAGATACATAGTGTGTCATTACCCTATATGTCACTGTGTAGCCTGAGCCTTGTGCAGGAGCCCGTCCACCCGGACCTGTACTAGGACTGGATGCAGCGATAGCAGATACATAGTGTGTCATTACCCTATATGTCGCTGTGTAGCCTGAGCCTTGTACAGGAGCCCGTCCACCCGGACCTGTACTAGGACTGGATGCAGCGATAGCAGATACATAGTGTGCCATTACCCTATATGTCGCTGTGTAGCCTGAGCCTTGTGCAGGAGCCCGTCCACCCGGACCTGTACTAGGACTGGATGCAGCGATAGCAGATACATAGTGTGTCATTACCCTATATGTCACTGTGTAGCCTGAGCCTTGTGCAGGAGCCCGTCCACCCGGACCCGTACTAGGACTGGATGCAGCGATAGCAGATACATAGTGTGCCATTACCCTATATGTCGCTGTGTAGCCCGAGCCTTGTGCAGGAGCCCGTCCACCCGGACCCGTACTAGGACTGGATGCAGCGATAGCAGATACATAGTGTGTCATTACCCCTATATGTCACTGTGTAGCCTGAGCCTTGTGCAGGAGCCGTCCACCCGGACCTGTACTAGGACTGGATGCAGCGATAGCAGATACATAGTGTGTCATTACCCTATATGTCGCTGTGTAGACTGAGCCTTGTGCAGGAGCCCGTCCACCTGGACCCGTACTAGGACTGGATGCAGCGATAGCAGATACATAGTGTGTCATTACCCTATATGTCACTGTGTAGCCTGAACCTTGTGCAGGAGCCCGTCCACCTGGACCCGTACTAGGACTGGATGCAGCGATAGCAGATACATAGTGTGTCATTACCCTATATGTCACTGTGTAGCCTGAACCTTGTGCAGGAGCCCGTCCACCTGGACCCGTACTAGGACTGGATGCAGCGATAGCAGATACATAGTGTGTCATTACCCTATATGTCGCTGTGTAGCCCGAGCCTTGTGCAGGAGCCCGTCCACCCGGACCCGTACTAGGACTGGATGCAGCGATAGCAGATACATAGTGTGTCATTACCCCTATATGTCACTGTGTAGCCTGAGCCTTGTGCAGGAGCCGTCCACCCGGACCTGTACTAGGACTGGATGCAGCGATAGCAGATACATAGTGTGTCATTACCCCTATATGTCACTGTGTAGCCTGAGCCTTGTGCAGGAGCCCGTCCACCTGGACCCGTACTAGGACTGGATGCAGCGATAGCAGATACATAGTGTGTCATTACCCTATATGTCACTGTGTAGCCTGAACCTTGTGCAGGAGCCCGTCCACCTGGACCCGTACTAGGACTGGATGCAGCGATAGCAGATACATAGTGTGTCATTACCCTATATGTCACTGTGTAGCCCGAGCCTTGTGCAGGAGCCCGTCCACCCGGACCCGTACTAGGACTGGATGCAGCGATAGCAGATACATAGTGTGTCATTACCCCATATGTCACTGTGTAGCCTGAGCCTTGTGCAAGAGCCCGTCCACCTGGACCTGTACTAGGACTGGATGCAGCGATAGCAGATACATAGTGTGTCATTACCCTATATGTCACTGTGTAGCCCGAGCCTTGTGCAGGAGCCCGTCCACCCGGACCTGTACTAGGACTGGATGCAGCGATAGCAGATACATAGTGTGTCATTACCCTATATGTCACTGTGTAGCCCGAGCCTTGTGCAGGAGCCCGTCCACCCGGACCTGTACTAGGACTGGATGCAGCGATAGCAGATACATAGTGTGTCATTACCCTATATGTCACTGTGTAGCCCGAGCCTTGTGCAGGAGCCCGTCCACCCGGACCCGTACTAGGACTGGATGCAGCGATAGCAGATACATAGTGTGCCATTACCCTATATGTCACTGTGTAGCCTGAGCCTTGTGCAGGAGCCGTCCACCTGGACCTGTACTAGGACTGGATGCAGCGATAGCAGATACATAGTGTGTCATTACCCTATATGTCACTGTGTAGCCCAAGCCTTGTGCAGGAGCCCGTCCACCCGGACCTGTACTAGGACTGGATGCAGCGATAGCAGATACATAGTGTGTCATTACCCTATATGTCACTGTGTAGCCCGAGCCTTGTGCAGGAGCCCGTCCACCCGGACCTGTACTAGGACTGGATGCAGCGATAGCAGATACATAGTGTGCCATTACCCTATATGTCACTGTGTAGCCTGAGCCTTGTGCAGGAGCCGTCCACCTGGACCTGTACTAGGACTGGATGCAGCGATAGCAGATACATAGTGTGTCATTACCCCTATATGTCGCTGTGTAGCCCGAGCCTTGTGCAGGAGCCCGTCCACCCGGACCTGTACTAGGACTGGATGCAGCGATAGCAGATACATAGTGTGTCATTACCCTATATGTCACTGTGTAGCCCGAGCCTTGTGCAGGAGCCCGTCCACCCGGACCTGTACTAGGACTGGATGCAGCGATAGCAGATACATAGTGTGTCATTACCCCATATGTCACTGTGTAGCCTGAGCCTTGTGCAGGAGCCGTCCACCTGGACCTGTACTAGGACTGGATGCAGCGATAGCAGATACATAGTGTGTCATTACCCCTATATGTCGCTGTGTAGCCCGAGCCTTGTGCAGGAGCCCGTCCACCTGGACCTGTACTAGGACTGGATGCAGCGATAGCAGATACATAGTGTGTCATTACCCCTATATGTCACTGTGTAGCCTGAGCCTTGTGCAGGAGCCGTCCACCTGGACCTGTACTAGGACTGGATGCAGCGATAGCAGATACATAGTGTGCCATTACCCTATATGTCACTGTGTAGCCTGAGCCTTGTGCAGGAGCCCGTCCGCCCGGACCTGTACTATGACTGGATGCAGCGATAGCAGATACATAGTGTGTCATTACCCTATATGTCGCTGTGTAGCCTGAGCCTTGTGCAGGAGTCCGTCCACCCGGACCTGTACTAGGACTGGATGCAGCGATAGCAGATACATAGTGTGTCATTACCCCATATGTCACTGTGTAGCCTGAGCCTTGTGCAGGAGCCCGTCCACCCGGACCTGTACTAGGACTGGATGCAGCGATAGCAGATACATAGTGTGTCATTACCCTATATGTCGCTGTGTAGCCTGAGCCTTGTGCAGGAGCCCGTCCACCCGGACCCGTACTAGGACTGGATGCAGCGATAGCAGATACATAGTGTGTCATTACCCTATATGTCACTGTGTAGCCCGAGCCTTGTGCAGGAGCCCGTCCACCTGGACCCGTACTAGGACTGGATGCAGCGATAGCAGATACATAGTGTGTCATTACCCTATATGTCGCTGTGTAGCCTGAGCCTTGTGCAGGAGCCCGTCCACCCGGACCTGTACTAGGACTGGATGCAGCGATAGCAGATACATAGTGTGTCATTACCCTATATGTCGCTGTGTAGCCTGAGCCTTGTGCAGGAGCCCGTCCACCCGGACCTGTACTATGACTGGATGCAGCGATAGCAGATACATAGTGTGTCATTACCCTATATGCCGCTGTGTAGCCTGAGCCTTGTGCAGGAGCCCGTCCACCCGGACCTGTACTATGACTGGATGCAGCGATAGCAGATACATAGTGTGTCATTACCCTATATGTCGCTGTGTAGCCCGAGCCTTGTGCAGGAGCCCGTCCACCCGGACCCGTACTAGGACTGGATGCAGCGATAGCAGATACATAGTGTGTCATTACCCCTATATGTCACTGTGTAGCCTGAGCCTTGTGCAAGAGCCGTCCACCTGGACCTGTACTAGGACTGGATGCAGCGATAGCAGATACATAGTGTGTCATTACCCTATATGTCGCTGTGTAGCCCGAGCCTTGTGCAGGAGCCCGTCCACCCGGACCCGTACTAGGACTGGATGCAGCGATAGCAGATACATAGTGTGTCATTACCCCTATATGTCACTGTGTAGCCTGAGCCTTGTGCAGGAGCCCGTCCACCTGGACCTGTACTAGGACTGGATGCAGCGATAGCAGATACATAGTGTGTCATTACCCTATATGTCACTGTGTAGCCCGAGCCTTGTGCAGGAGCCCGTCCACCCGGACCTGTACTAGGACTGGATGCAGTGATAGCAGATACATAGTGTGTCATTACCCTATATGTCACTGTGTAGCCTGAGCCTTGTGCAGGAGCCCGTCCACCCGGACCCGTACTAGGACTGGATGCAGCGATAGCAGATACATAGTGTGTCATTATCCCTATATGTCACTGTGTAGCCTGAGCCTTGTGCAGGAGCCCGTCCACCTGGACCTGTACTATGACTGGATGCAGCGATAGCAGATACATAGTGTGTCATTACCCTATATGCCGCTGTGTAGCCTGAGCCTTGTGCAGGAGCCCGTCCACCCGGACCTGTACTATGACTGGATGCAGCGATAGCAGATACATAGTGTGTCATTACCCTATATGTCGCTGTGTAGCCCGAGCCTTGTGCAGGAGCCCGTCCACCCGGACCCGTACTAGGACTGGATGCAGCGATAGCAGATACATAGTGTGTCATTACCCTATATGTCACTGTGTAGCCTGAGCCTTGTGCAGGAGCCCGTCCACCCGGACCTGTACTAGGACTGGATGCAGCGATAGCAGATACATAGTGTGTCATTACCCTATATGTCACTGTGTAGCCTGAGCCTTGTGCAGGAGCCCGTCCACCCGGACCTGTACTAGGACTGGATGCAGCGATAGCAGATACATAGTGTGTCATTACCCCTATATGTCACTGTGTAGCCCGAGCCTTGTGCAGGAGCCCGTCCACCCGGACCCGTACTAGGACTGGATGCAGTGATAGCAGATACATAGTGTGTCATTACCCTATATGTCGCTGTGTAGCCTGAGCCTTGTGCAAGAGCCCGTCCACCCGGACCTGTACTAGGACTGGATGCAGCGATAGCAGATACATAGTGTGTCATTACCCTATATGTCACTGTGTAGCCTGAGCCTTGTGCAGGAGCCGTCCACCTGGACCTGTACTAGGACTGGATGCAGCGATAGCAGATACATAGTGTGCCATTACCCTATATGTCACTGTGTAGCCTGAGCCTTGTGCAGGAGCCCGTCCACCCGGACCTGTACTAGGACTGGATGCAGCGATAGCAGATACATAGTGTGTCATTACCCCTATATGTCACTGTGTAGCCCGAGCCTTGTGCAGGAGCCCGTCCACCCGGACCCGTACTAGGACTGGATGCAGTGATAGCAGATACATAGTGTGTCATTACCCTATATGTCACTGTGTAGCCTGAGCCTTGTGCAGGAGCCCGTCCACCCGGACCTGTACTAGGACTGGATGCAGCGATAGCAGATACATAGTGTGCCATTACCCTATATGTCGCTGTGTAGCCTGAGCCTTGTGCAGGAGCCCGTCCACCCGGACCCGTACTAGGACTGGATGCAGCGATAGCAGATACATAGTGTGTCATTACCCCTATATGTCACTGTGTAGCCTGAGCCTTGTGCAGGAGCCCGTCCACCCGGACCTGTACTAGGACTGGATGCAGCGATAGCAGATACATAGTGTGTCATTACCCTATATGTCACTGTGTAGCCCAAGCCTTGTGCAGGAGCCCGTCCACCCGGACCTGTACTAGGACTGGATGCAGCGATAGCAGATACATAGTGTGTCATTACCCTATATGCCGCTGTGTAGCCCGAGCCTTGTGCAGGAGCCCGTCCACCCGGACCTGTACTAGGACTGGATGCAGCGATAGCAGATACATAGTGTGTCATTACCCTATATGTCACTGTGTAGCCTGAGCCTTGTGCAGGAGCCCGTCCACCCGGACCCGTACTAGGACTGGATGCAGCGACAGCAGACACACTGTGTTATTACCCTATATTATTGGGGGGGGGACCTTCTCACTCGAGGGGAGAACAGAAGAACCGCGCTCGCCCGGGTAAATCAACAAACTTTATTTGCACAATTGTTTCGAGACTATCTTGCGCTTTCTCAAGTGCATACAGAACCTTAACATTGCACAAATACATCAATGAGTAAAACTAACAGAAGGATAAATATTACACTACAATGGTCGGACCCAGATATACAGAAAACCTTTATAATAAAAAACATTGAAGCTCATAGAAACCGATAACTGATACACAAATGAGTCACAGACAGATCACACATCATCATGTGCACATATATACACACACATATGCTGATCTATGCCAAACAGACAGGTTACAAAGTGGCTAGTCAATCCTAAAATGTGTAAATCGGTATATTATAGTAGAGGCTCACCCCACTGCAACACTCCGATCTGAGCTCGGCAACTAAGACTTCACAAAACAAACCCATCAGATTTATAGCAATAAGGAGGAGACACCTAAATGTGAGTGAGAGGTCAGCGCTTACCTACCACAGAGGATGATGGGGGTGAGAATAAGGAAGGTGTCAGCTCCTATATATGGGAAGTGGCTGCAGGAATCAGGTGATAGGAAACAGCTGATACAGACCCTGGGCTTCCTATATACTGGCCTAGTGCTACAGAGGGGGAGTGTAAGTCACCAATCCCGGACATATGGAGACATGGACACAAGCTGCTTAGCTAAACACAATCAAATAGACATAAGGGTCCTAAGTTCAAACCCACCGGACAGCACCAGAACTACACAGCATACCATAACGTTAAAAAAAAATATATATATATATATATAATGATTAGAAATAGTCGCTGATGATATTGGGGGTGGAGCTTCTCACTCGAGGGGAGAATAAAAGAACCACCAAGTGAATCAGCAAACTTTATTTGCACAACACGTTAGTATTTGGGGTCGTTGTCTTTTTAAATTAATTTAATTATTCATAAACAATTCACAGTTTTTGTATCTTTGTTTATGTTTTATTAATGTCACAGTCTCTGTGCGCTCCCATTGGCTCTATGTGGTTTCTCACATACGATGTACATGTGGCTGAGCACTTCGCTCTAACAATTTGTTTTCATTCATTCATTTCTAACTTTGTGGTTTATGACTTAATACCGGCTCATCAGCTTCTCTGAGTAATCCCGCCACTTCTAGAATTATCAGGTTTTAGCTGTTTATTTTAATGATCAATTCCCATGTATTTATACAATTATATAATTGAGTATATTCCTGTACCTGTATACAGCCCGATTGGTGTTCTGGACCATATTGTGTTGGGCACCTAAGTGACCATGTCAGGACTCGAACCCGCTCTGCCTTTTGTTCGGTCAGAACAGTCTCAGGATCCCAGCGGATGTCTCCATTCAGCTTGTGACATTCATCCACCTGGTTCTCAGGAGCGCCTACTCCGCGCTCCGCTGCTTCTTTACCCATCAGCCTCGGCATCTCTTGGCCACAGTCATCTTGTCAGGTCTCACCTTTTCCTGTATCTTCACACAGAAGTAGTAAGGAAAGGCGATTTTCATGCAACTCTGCTCGAAACGTGTTGTGCAAATAAAGTTTGCTGATTCACTTGGTGGTTCTTCTATTCTCCCCTCGAGTAGAAGCTCCACCGCCAATATCGTCATCGACTATTTCTAATCATTTTTATATATTATTTGACTACCTCTCATCATTTATGTAAAAATTCACCTTCCCCAAGATTTAATCCACATTATAAAAAATTATTTTTTTAATTTTTCTTAATTTTCTGGTGTAAAGTTTAATATAATCCGATGAGTTCTCTTGTTCCTCTATTTGCCCATAGCAGTGCGGCTGATTTCAAGGCTCTGATATCTGTACTGTAACACATCAAGCACCAGTATGATCCGCACATGACACAACATGTTTTGCCAGCAGAAGATTTACAAACTTCAGTTTACATAACATTATTGCTGAGCTGTAGAGACTTCTTCATCTGCACTGACCACAGCTTAGAGAATTCCCTAAGTAAAAGGGTCGGCCAAGACGGTGTCAGGAGGATCCTGCACTAGTAATGCTCACAGTCTGTGCAGGGAAGGCCTTGGGGAATCGATCCCACTTCTCTATACAGTCCGTGGAGTGAAGGTCTCAGGTGGCGCTGTCTTCCCTATTTTGGCTCCGTTTGGGAATTGCCCCAGGAGCAGGAGGGCTGCGGAGGGGCTGCGGAGAGGCTGCACCCGGCTGAGCCTTGTCTACGAGGCAGTGCTAGGGATTAACTATTTATCTGCTGTAAAGTTAATAAGACCTCCTCCGTGCTCTTGTCATATCTTACAAATCTTCTACTAAGGCATGGGGCAACATGGTGCCTCAGTGGTTAGCACTGCAGCCTTGCAGCGCTGGAGTCCTGGGTTCAAATCCGCCAAGAACAACATCTGTAAGGAGTTTGTATGTTCTCCCCGTGTTTGCATGAATTTCCTCCCATTCTATAAAGACATACTGATAGGAAAAAAAAAGAAAAGTACATTGTGATCCCTATATACAGTGTATATATATATCCCTATATGGGGGTTAACAATCTACATTATAAAAAAAAGAAAAAATCTTATACTATAGAATATTGTTAGAGCAGTTCACCATGACACAGTCAGTCTGTCAGGAGCAGCATCTGATAGATAATAAGGATTCTCTTTATATCACACCCTCAGATTCTGCAGCCGTGTCACCAAAGACACCAACTCTGTAACTTCAAGCTCAGGGGCCACAGTGCAAAATCACCTAATGGGGCCCCCACTTACCAGGTGCTATCTATAATACTGGTG
Organism: Leptodactylus fuscus; assembly: GCF_031893055.1. Classification (NCBI taxonomy): domain Eukaryota; kingdom Metazoa; phylum Chordata; class Amphibia; order Anura; family Leptodactylidae; genus Leptodactylus; species Leptodactylus fuscus. Next base: position 2,782,225 of record NC_134272.1, read on the forward strand.
TCCTCTTTTGTTGTAGATGGCCCATTCGGGGTGCAGGAGGTAGCAGTTGCTGCCGCACGATGAACGTTGAGGATGTCCCAATGGTATATACCAATGTTATAAATGGCGCTAGGTACCGAGGGGACCATTACAGAGTTTGCATTTGTGCAGAGCACAAGTAGAGCGTTATAGATGAGGCAGGAGATGTACGAGCACAAGAGATTTATTATATTACATTGGGATCCTGGGTTATTATCTCTTGCTATATGGGGAACAGTGATGAGGCCACTATATTGTGTGGGGACAGTTATGGGGGTTGTGGGGGTGGACATTAAAGTGTGTGGGGCATTAGGGGGGATGCTGAGGATAGAACATAAAGTTACGTCGACTCCATTGGAGAGAGATGAATACCAACCGTGTAGACTCACATCCCTGCCTACTACTCCCTAGGTGGTCTGAGGAAGGGTAACGTAGATCCTCTACGTCTGGGGGAGAGAAGGTTTCACCAGAAACATAGAAAGGGATTCTTCACAGTAAGAACAACGAGGCTCTGGAACTCTCTGCCCCGGGAAGTGGTGATGGCGGATTCACTGAACAAGTTCAAAGTGGGCCTGGATGCCTTTCTTGAAGAGAAAAATATACAGTCCTATGAAAAAGTTTGGGCACCCCTATTAATCTTAATCATTTTTAGTTCTAAATATTTTGGTATTTGCAGCAGCCATTTCAGTTTGATATATCTAATAACTGATGGACACAGTAATATTTCAGGATTGAAATGAGGTTTATTGTACTAACAGAAAATGTGCAATATGCATTAAACCAAAATTTGACCGGTGCAAAAGTATGGGCACCTCAACAGAAAAGTGACATTAATATTTAGTAGATCCTCCTTTTGCAAAGATAACAGCCTCTAGTCGCTTCCTGTAGCTTTTAATCAGTTCCTAGATCCTGGATAAAGGTATTTTGGACAAACAATTCAAGTTCAGTTAAGTTTGATGGTCGCCGAGCATGGACAGCCCGCTTCAAATCATCCCACAGATGTTCAATGATATTCAGGTCTGGGGACTGGGATGGCCATTCCAGAACATTGTAATTGTTCCTCTGCATGAATGCCTGAGGATTTGGAGCGGTGTTTTGGATCATTGTCTTGCTGAAATATCCATCCCCGGCGTAACTTCAACTTCGTCACTGATTCTTGAACATTATTCTCAAGAATCTGCTGATACTGAGTGGAATCCATGCGACCCTCAACTTTACCAAGATTCCCGATGCCGACATTGGCCACACAGCCCCAAAGCATGATGGAACCTCCACCAAATTTTACAGTGGGTAGCATGTGTTTTTCTTGGAATGCTGTTTCTTTTTGGACGCCATGCATAACGCCTTTTTTTATAACCAAACAACTCAATCTTTGTTTCCAAAATGAAGTTGGCTTCTCCAAATGTGCTTTTTCATACCTCAGGCAACTCTATTTGTGGCGTACGTGCAGAAACGGCTTCTTTCTCATCACTCTCCCATACAGCTTCTCCTTGTGCAAAGTGCGCTGTATAGTTGACCGATGCACAGTGACACTATCTGCAGCAAGATGATGCTGCAGCTCTTTGGAGGTGGTCTGTGGATTGTCCTTGACTCTTCTCACCATTCTTCTTCTCTGCCTTTCTGATATTTTTCTTGGCCTGCCACTTCTGGGCTTAACAAGAACTGTCCCTGTGCTCTTCCATTTCCTTACTATGTTCCTCACAGTGGCAACTGACAGGTTAAATCTCTGAGACAACGTTTTGTATCCTTCCCCTGAACAACTATGTTGAACAATCTTTGTTTTCAGATCATTTGAGAGCGGGCTGTCCATGTTCGGCGACCATCAAACTTAACTGAACTTGAATTGTTTTGTAGAAAGAAATGGTCCAAAATCCCTTCATCCAGGATCCAGGAACTGATTAAAAGCTACAGGAAGCGACTAGAGGCTGTTATCTTTGCAAAAGGAGGATCTACTAAATATTAATGTCACTTTTCTGTTGAGGTGCCCATATTTTTGCACCGGTCAAATTTTGGTTTAATGCATATTGCACATTTTCTGTTAGTACAATAAACCTCATTTCAATCCTGAAATATTACTGTGTCCATCAGTTATTAGATATATCAAACTGAAATGGCTGCTGCAAACACCAAAATATTTAGAACTAAAAATGATTAAGATTAATAGGGGTGCCCAAACTTTTTCATAGGACTGTAATGGGTTATGGTCTCTAGATTTTAAGGACACGTTGATCCAGGGTTTTATACTGACTGCCAGATTTGGAGTCGGGAAGGAATTTTTTCCCCTGAAATAGGGCAATTGGCATGAGCCTCATGGGGTTTTTTGCCTTCCCCTGGATCAACACTGTAGGGGATTGTAGGGTTATAGGTTGGACTTGATGGACTCATGTCTTTATTCAACCTCATCTACTATGTAACTATATTACATGGACAATATGCTTCGGCACCCAACTCTCTCAGGGATCAGAATATCCATCCTAATGCAGAATACTAAAGCAAAAACAGCAATGGGAGATGAGCCAGGGAAAAGCGAATGGCCGGGGCGCTCCTGCAGTAATGCAATCGGGTTTATTAATACCAAGTGATAAAAGGCGAGGCGATTCAGAAGCCAACAAGGCTCCATGTCCAGCCCAGGTCACACTACAACAACATTTCTATAGGATTGGCTTTATTTCAACCAAAAACTGAACATCGATTTGGATATAAAAAGAGCCAATTTCGGAAAAAGCTAAAAAGTTTGAGTTTTGGCCTCGTCAGCACAAGAGACTGGACACCTAGGACGTGATCGCTCATGAGGAACCCCTTCATTTTGCTTGTCGTATCCGGTCTCTAGACTCTGCCCCATTCTTTGCTCCTCAGCTCGTTCCTCCGAATCTTCCCGCTGACTGTCTTCGGCAATTGTTCAACAAATTCAATCTATTACAATGGAAAGATAAAGTAATAAATCACTACAAGTCCCAGCAGTGTCTGGTGTCAGGTCGGCTGTGTTGGGAAGGTACGCACCTTTCTTGGGTACTTGTAAGGAGCCGTCACTTTCTTGACATGGTTTTGTAGTTCTTTAGTCAGTGCATCTTGGTCATGTGCAGTGTATGGAGGGGACAAGACCACGAAAGCTTTCACCACCTGTCCGTTATACAGATTATTAGGTGCAGGACACGACCACGTGTATTATGGTTACTCTTCCTAACTTGTTCCATTTACTTTATATCTACTTGCTTACTGATGATGGTTTATTATCATCGGGCTATGTCTGGGTTACCTCTCCTCTGATGGGGTCCGGGCTGCTGACCACTGCCGATTCTGCCACCGCCGGGTGCTCTAGCAAGGCGCTCTCTATTTCAAATGGTCCAATACGATATCTAAAATATATATATATACACCATATAAGTCCTCTTAGTACATCCGTTATACGGATCTTTAATGTGACACCTATTCTATGATCAGAATGGTGGCCCCTCCCCCCACTGATCAGAATGGTGGCCCCTCCCCCCACTGATCAGAATGCTGGCCCCTCCCCCCACTGATCAGAATGCTGGCCCCTCCCCCCACTGATCAGAATGCTGCCCCCCCCCACTGATCAGAATGCTGCCCCCCCCCACTGATCAGAATAGTGGCCCCTCCCCCCACTGATCAGTATGGTGGCCCCTCCCCCCCACTGATAAGAATGCTGGCCCCTCCCCCACTGATCAGAATGGTGGCCCCTCCCCCACATCTTCCTTTTCCTATCTTGCCTGGTGCCACAACCATCTTGGGTCTCACATCATCTCCTGCCATACAAGTCTAAGATGGGACTACCCCTTTAAGGCCGAGCCTATAGAAGTTGCTAGGAGGTTACCGGTCTCCAGATATCAGGTCCATTGTGTTATAAAACAAATATTTACCCAGAAGATAAAATAACGTCGTCTGATCTCCCAATAAACCAGAAATATCCGTCTTCATCTTTTATGGCTCGGTCTCCAGTCAGGTAAAAGTCTCCTTTTTGGGTTGCGGCCGTTTTCTCGGGGTCGCCCTGTGACCGATGGATATTATATAAGAGATGGATATTGGATATTCTAGCAGTTACATTATATCTCGGCTTGTGCTGCGCTCACAACATGTGGAGGAGCCTTGTTTCATCCTCCTCCTCTATTCTGCTATCACATGACGCTATGGCCGGTGGCCGACCTGCTGCAATCCCTCACCCTGAGTCCAAGCCTAAGAATTTAGGACAAATTCTACAACCAATCTTATGTATTGCTCCAATGTGTCCATAGCTGCGTCTCCATGGTAAGAGACTACACACAAGCCCGGTGTAGTCGGAGCCATCAGTCATAGTCTTTCCGATTGAGTCTTCACCTACCAAACATATATTGGGAGATTACAGGGGTCACACAGGGGGGTGTAACTACAGAGTCCGACTACAGGACCCGCTTGTAGTCTGTTACTGTAGAAACACAAGAGGAGGAGACTTGGAATCACAACTTTAGGAATTATTGCTCAATAAGAGTCAGTCCATTAGATGTATCTTACCGTGTAGTGAGTGAAGAGATAGAAGGGTCTTGTAGGCGCTATACGGATCGCGATATCCCCCTCCTGATTGGGGGGTAATACATTGCCCTCAGCATCCACCACCTACAATCACAGAATAGACTACATTAGAGAGATCTCCCCTACTGGAGAATTGGTCCAATCCGTCAGGAACGCTCCAGTGCTGAGGACACAAGAAGACAAAAAAATCTGGGAAAATGATTGCGCCGCTGTAGGTTGATAATCCGTTATTTGGTTAATGGCAACGCGTTTCAACACCTAATCTGGTGTCTTCATCAGCCCAACCTGGTGGTGCAAGTGGATGACGAAAGTGTTGAGGATAGATATTGGTGCGAGTCGCCGTGTAGAGGAATAATCAGGGATTGTGAGTAACAGATTATGGAATGGGAGGATTGTGCCGAAACATTGTCCTCACTTCATAGAGGTAAATGGGAAGTGTCACAATATGTTATCAATGTATCACCTTCATCCAAGATGGCGCCGCACTGAGTGGCTGCCTCGATACTGTTAGAGTCAAATCCTCCATCTTTGTATTTTGTCAGTCATCTTGTAACCTTTCACACATAAACTGTGTAAGTAAGTCGCAGCTGGCTATTTGTATATCTTATCTTCATGGTATATGGAGGTCACTGAGACTCATTTAGCACCAACATGACATCTTATCTCTGTTTCCATGATATATGCATATAGACATAGTGTGAGCTGCTAGTTCACACATAAGTGTTTTTGAAGCTTTCTCTGTTTAAGGACAAAGTACAAAGTCCATTAAGCTGTAATGATATGCAAAATACAAAAGGACTCAGCCAATAGTCACGTGCCAGGTTTATCTTATAACCAATTATTTTATGCCAACTATGTTAGAATAGTCCAACCTGCTCTTGTCTGTATTGTATTTAAACCACCTTTGTGCACCATTAAATTAGAACTCACTTGATACACCATCAGTTGTGTGTGTGTGTGGCTTCTCCAGACCTGATAATGGGCGTAATTACTTCAGGCCTGATATTTAATTTGGAACTCAGCAACATACTCTATCATGGGGACCCCTTAATGTCCCTAACAGAACCTGACGCCCATCGTGGGGAATCGATAATCGTTTAATGTGCAGCCGATAGTGTACTGATCCACTCACCAACCGATTTGGAGACGGGCCCGGAGGACCTCAGATGAATAAAACGGCGCTGTAACGGTAAGTCCTTTTCTTGCCAAATAACTAATCTGAGTTCCTACGTGTCCCGGATCCTGTGTGTCGGTGAGTGAAGATTAGTGCTGCATATGTTATAACAATCGATGCCATATTATATAGTGTGCAAGAACCTGAATAGTATGTTGTCTGTAGTGGGGTGGGAATGTTATACCTCATTCTTTGTCTACTGTCCATGCTGTCATTTGGTTGTTACATCTGTTATAGAGTGTAAAAAGCGGTGCAGGAGAGAGAGTTATTCTTCATCCTTAATCCCTAGAGTTGCGAGAGTGGAAGTACTGAGTGATTGAAAAGTCCTTGTTTTGGACACTAAGGACTGAGTAGAATCTGAGTAAGTACATGCAATGATTCAGGGGTGTTCGATAGAGGGACACAGACAAAGTGGAGTCTGTGGAAACCAAATGAGGGTTTTGCCCTGAGCACTACGCCAGAACATGCACATTAGAGATTAGTTCAATGAAAACAGAGTGACTGTTTGGGAGGTCCCACTAGGTGAGTCAAAAGTGACCCTCTATTGTCTTAATTGCCCTAGAGGAGTGGGATGCTCACGGCTGACTGGCCATCAGCTATTATGGGGGAGGGACCCTCTGAGGTAGGGTATACCCCCATATGAACTAATAGGAATGGGAGAGAGAGAGAGAAGAAGATGCCGCTCAAAAAAAAAAAAAAAAAAAAAAAAAAAAAGAGCAGGAGTTACCAATGGAGAATAGGCAGGACAGATACAGGGATAGAGGGAAACCAGGAAGTGTTTTAATTGTGGAAACCAGGGACACTTGGCTAGAGATTGCTGGTGTCCTAAGCGAAGGACAAAGGCTTTGAGTGTAAGGAAATGTATAGTGAGCATCCATTGACAGTCCAGCTAAAGGGTTAATGTGCTTGGCACATAGCATTGTGTTGTTAGTTTGTTGGTTAGTGGAAAGTGGAAACATGATATGTTTTGTAGTGAGGATACTGCAGGTTAAGTGTAGGTATGTGTATACACATATGTGTGTATATAGGCTTGGGGGTGGACATTAAGTTATTTCTAGAATGTCTATAGTGTCCTTTTATTCAGGAAAGGTTTCCCATTTTGAGAATGCTCCTCTCATGGTAATGTTTTTAAAATTGGATAAATGGCATAAATATGAGATCAACATTATTATGTTTATTTTATAGTAATATGCAAATTGGTAAGAAGATGAAGGCAACTATTTACATGTTTTGGTTTGTTTTCTCCTCAATATTTAGCTGTGCGGGAATTATAACTAACTCTGTGCCTATTTGTAGGAATAAGCCGTCCCGAGACGATAAGTGATATCACGGTACAAAATATATGAAAATTTTTATTTTAGTTCAGACAAGTTCTTTTTGATTTAATTGACATTTGTTTTGTTTTGTCTGGAGCTCCAGTGTGACGTTGCATGTTTGTATGGAAGGTTCAGAAATGTGAATGGGCCCATATATGTGTGTCAGTAATATGTACATGTTACATGTGTCTGCTATGTGTACATGTTCTGTTTGTCCATGTCTGTATTGTTACATTTTCAGTCTCCACAGCAAGCAGATATTGAATGCTGATAACCACAGAGGGTGGTGACAAGTAGATATGAAAGGGAGGCATAAAAGTTCTTTCCATTGTTGAATACATATATGTGTGTTCTGGTGTAAATGAGATGTACTTGATATACCATGTACATGTATTATGTACTCAGTGTGTATTGGTGCTTACAGTATGTGTATCAAATATATCACATGGGCTTTACACTTGTAACATAAATATTTGTTTTGGGTTTATACTATAATTCCAAGAATGTTAACAATCGGGATTTATTGTGTGAAAAAGTTATTCAGATGTTCCTTCTGATATGGGATTAGGCCCCATAGGGGTAGGCAATACATGTGAACTATCTTGCCACAAGGGGCACAGAACGCCCCTAATATGTACACGCAGGTAAAGATAAATTGCAGTTCTACAAAGTTAAAGTGGTGTTTCTGGGTCATTGTTTGCTACAAGGTGCTACATAGCTGACTAAGTAGATCAGAAGTCACTCACATATCTGCTCTGTAATTTAAGGCTTCCGCCTTCTCTGCTGATATATGTTGAGTATTTACTTACCTCAATGAATTTCTGGAGTGTTTAGAAGTTTTAGAGAACTGAATTTACTTGGGATTGTATAAATAAGTCTGCTGGGATATGTAGTACTACAGCTATGACAAGTGTGGGGAGAGTCAGCGCAGCTGCTTCCATGATAAGACACGGTTGACAAAGGGGTAATAAATCTTTCATTGGAAACAAAGATGACAATGGCTGGATATCTCAGGCTGCAGTGTGTCTTATCTATGTCTTCTAAATGTAAGCTTTGCATTCTGTGCTGCACTACAAGTCCCTTCTAACCTGTTAACAATAGTTTCAGGGGAGGAGTAAGGAGAGTCAGATAACTTAAAATTAATTTTACTTTTGCTGATTTGGTTAATAAATGATGAATCTATTGTTAACACTGATGAGAGTTCTTTTATTTTAGATGATTCTCAATTTGGGAATGATGGTGGATTCTGCACCAGATATGTCATGGTCACTGAATAGGAGGTAAACCAAGGGTAAAACCAAGCACAAGTAGAACCATTATAGAACTGTATGGGTCTCAGCTCATGAAGTTGAACTAAAAGCCATCACTGAGACAGGGTACAATGTCTGAGGGTAGGTGTTTGATATAGTGGGACTATGGTCCAATCTGGAGAGCGAGAGCTTTCTGTAGGGTTAATGTTAAGCCTAAAAGGATTTCCATGCTGTTCAGGTAGTGATGCTGCTGCCCCCACATAGGTGGGTATAGTCAAAAGTCAGGACACACATCAAGGCTGATATGAAAGAAAGTAGAGGTAACTTGTGGGCAGACACTGCCACTAACCCAGCTGCAGAGGCCTAGGGGATATGCTTTACTGATAATTGGTCATTATACTCGACCCAAACCCCCCTTTTAGCTCTCTTTTCAGGTTTTACAACACTGAGGCACCAAAAATGGTCCAGGACTACAGTAAAAGAGGATGTACAAGTCCTGATCTCCGGTGGTAAGAGAATATATTTACTAAGTGCATTGTCCCCACTGATGGCATAAAGCAGTGTTTAGAAGTAGCCTTGTGTGACCTGGTAAGCAGAGGATGGGCGGCTGCAGGATTTAACATCACTACAGACACTGCATGGCATGTGTTAAATGCAAAGTAGGCCAAAAAGTGAAAAGTTTCTCAGAGCCAGGCCCAGAGCCCTTGTACCTGTTCCAGAGATTGCAGGTTAACTATATGCAGTTACTAAAGGTGAGACGGTATAAGTACGTGCTTGTGTGTATAGTTATCTATCTTCAGAAAAGTCTGAGGCATATCTGGTGAAGAAAGCCATCACAAACGGGGCTGCAGATAGACGGCTACTGAAGAAATAGTGTGTCACTTGTATTGGTATTTTCTGTAAGGTACCCTCCTAAGAGAAGAATTGGCTTTAACCCATGTCAAACTTTCTTTGGGGGTTGTATTCTTGGCAACTCCTACAGATGTGGTATGGTGTACTGGCTGACTATGTGATGTCTTGGCAAAAACATCTGACTAATGTATGGCTTTGAGTTTTCTCTCCTTCTCAGATTTTAAGTTAGTGGGCGGGACCTATTCATTTGAGCCAAGAGATTGATGGTGATGAAGAGACACGTGAGAAAAACCTTGGAGCCAAGATTTGATGGTCCTTCCAAATGCTGCTGATAACCAGTCCTTCTGTGAAATTTGAAGGAGAGCCTAATTGTATCCATGCTTCATATTGCAAGAAAGTATCTACACACAAAGCGATGAAGATTCTCCTGATAATGCTGTTACAGATGGTCCTGACGATAAGCCTGCATAGAACATTTAACAATGAAGTGGGACAATACGTTTCTTAAACATCATATGATTTTGATCGAAGATCTCAATGTGTCAGATTGTAGGATATGTCCTCATAACCCCATATTAGCCTAAGTCATGTCATATATAGCTGTTTCTTTGACGCAACAGGAAATGTTTGAAGTATATAGTTAAGAAGATACCACCTCATATTTTAGGAACAATACATAGTATAAACAAGTAAATATCAGCAAGTTGTAGTAAAAATCTTATGTTCATTTTGTTTGTTTAATACAAAACATATACAAAAGGATGAGCAGACCAAGATATAAAAGGCCAGAACTATGATTGAGATTAGGTTAGAATACAGGAACATATGAGGGGAATCTGGTAAAGTCCGGCAGTAGACATTAGGTCACTGAAGTACCTAAATATGAATTCCTGTATTCAGCCATCTCAAAATGGGGGAATGTTAGAGTCAAATCCTCCATCTTTGTATTTTGTCAGTCATCTTGTAACCTTTCACACATAAACTGTGTAAGTAAGTCGCAGCTGGCTATTTGTATATCTTATCTTCATGGTATATGGAGGTCACTGAGACTCATTTAGCACCAACATGACATCTTATCTCTGTTTCCATGATATATGCATATAGACATAGTGTGAGCTGCTAGTTCACACATAAGTGTTTTTGAAGCTTTCTCTGTTTAAGGACAAAGTACAAAGTCCATTAAGCTGTAATGATATGCAAAATACAAAAGGACTCAGCCAATAGTCACGTGCCAGGTTTATCTTATAACCAATTATTTTATGCCAACTATGTTAGAATAGTCCAACCTGCTCTTGTCTGTATTGTATTTAAACCACCTTTGTGCACCATTAAATTAGAACTCACTTGATACACCATCAGTTGTGTGTGTGTGGCTTCTCCAGACCTGATAATGGGCGTAATTACTTCAGGCCTGATATTTAATTTGGAACTCAGCAACATACTCTATCATGGGGACCCCTTAATGTCCCTAACAATACAGAGCTCTAAGCTGAGAGTAACCTTTATCTTTCCTTTTCACTCTTTTTGTCTGTATCTTCAAGAATCCTCTACTCAAGTAACCTAGCACTATGAATTAGCAGCTAGTAGTAGCTGGAGTTTCCTGTGTGGACATGTGCCTGTTACCATCCCCCCAGGAGCTAAGGACAGCATGGTCACCATGAGGCAGACAAAGCATGGAGGAGAAACCTACATGGAAGTGTGGACTTCTTCTTTCAAGGAGATGATTTCTGGCGTCTATTGCTGATGTGTGAAGACGTCTTTGGGCAGTAGAACACAGTGGTAAGAAGAAAGGAGGAGGAGGAGGAGGGCTGTGATGAAGGACATTTGGGACATTTTTTTGTGATTAAGGAACACTAGCACTGATGCAAGATACCGAACTATCAGCTGTGAGCAGAAGATCTCACCACCTACCAAAGGAACTGCCACATGTTATCATGATAGCTGCCTATGTCCCCACCTCTGCCTGTTATATCTACATGCTGTGACCCTCCCCCCCCCCCCTCGTGTCCTCCAACCACACCCGGCTGTATTATCAGCATCACTCCACACAGAGAACTAAATGATCCTGCAGTCTGTCTGTGTTTCTTATTAGTTGCTCTGATTCCTAGGATTTCTCTGCCATGACCTTGTATGTGTTTTTCTCTCTTGTTATATACTACTGTACCATCTATGTAACTGTATCACTGAATATACCCATTGTGGGACTATTAAAGGATTAATTTATGTATCTAATTTTGTGCTGCAGATTATTATAAAGCTTCTGTACCTGGACGTCGTATCCTGGCGCAGCCTTCCCCATAGAGCCGGGTTTTATCTTCATTCCTTTATATGTTCCACAAGTCAGGACCTAGAAAATAACAGAAGGAATCACTGCAGATACCAATATGTATATCTCTAGTATTTACAGGGAGTCCCAGACTAACCAGACCTCAGTATATCACCCCAGTCCTGCAGATAGATAGGTTACTGTCACCAGAACCAGCATATCACCCCAGCCCTGCAGATAGATAGGTTACTGTCACCAGAACCAGCATATCACCCCAGCGTGCAGATAGATAGGTTACTGTCACCAGAACCAGCATATCACACCAGCCCTGCAGATAGATAGGTTACTGCCACCAGAACCAGCATATCACCCCAGCCCTGCAGATAGAGAGGTTACTGTCACCAGACCAGCATATCCCCCCAGCCCTGCAGATAGATAGGTTACTGTCACCAGAACCAGCATATCACCCCAGTCCTGCAGATAGATAGGTTACTGTCACCAGAACCAGCATATCACCCCAGCCCTGCAGATAGATAGGTTACTGTCACCAGAACCAGCATATCACCCCAGCCCTACAGATAGATAGGTTACTGTCACCAGACCCAGCATATCACCCCAGCCCTGCACATAGATAGGTTACTGTCACCAGAACCAGCATATCACCCCAGCCCTGCAGATAGATAGGTTACTGTCACCAGAACCAGCATATCACCCCAGCCCTGCAGATAGATAGGTTACTGTCACCAGAACCAGCATATCACCCCAGTCCTGCAGATAGATAGGTTACTGTCACCAGAACCAGCATATCACCCCAGCCGTGCAGATAGATAGGTTACTGTCACCAGAACCAGCATATCACCCCAGCCCTGCAGATAGATAGGTTACTGTCACCAGAACCAACATATCCCCCCAGCCCTGCAGATAGATAGGTTACTGTCACCAGAACCAACATATCCCCCCAGCCCTGCAGATAGATAGGTTACTGTCACCAGACCCAGCATATTACCCCAGCCCTGCAGATAGATAGGTTACTGTCACCAGACCCAGCATATCACCCCAGCCCTGCAGATAGATAGGTTACTGTCACCAGAACCAGTATATCACCCCAGCCCTGCAGATAGATAGGTTACTGTCACCAGACCCAGCATATCACCCCAGCCCTGCAGATAGATAGGTTACTGTCACCAGAACCAGCATATCACCCCAGCCCTGCAGATAGATAGGTTACTGTCACCAGAACCAGCATATCACCCCAGCCCTGCAGATAGATAGGTTACTGTCACCAGAACCAGCATATCACCCCCAGCCCTGCAGATAGATAGGTTACTGTCACCAGACCCAGCATATCACCCCAGCCCTGCAGATAGGTTACTGTCACCAGAACCAGCATATCACCCCAGCCCTGCAGATAGATAGGTTACTGTCACCAGAACCAGCATATCACCCCAGCCCTGCAGATAGATAGGTTACTGTCACCAGAACCAGCATATCACCCCAGCCCTGCAGATAGATAGGTTACTGTCACCAGACCCAGTATATCACCCCAGCCCTGCAGATAGATAGGTTACTGTCACCAGACCCAGTATATCACCCCAGCCCTGCAGATAGATAGGTTACTGTCACCAGAACCAGCATATCACCCCAGCCCTGCAGATAGATAGGTTACTGTCACCAGAACCAGCATATCACCCCAGCCCTGCAGATAGATAGGTTACTGTCACCAGACCCAGTATATCACCCCAGCCCTGCAGATAGATAGGTTACCGTCACCAGACCCAGTATATCACCCCAGCCCTGCAGATAGATAGGTTACTGTCACCAGACCCAGCATATCACCCCAGCCCTGCAGATAGATAGGTTACTGTCACCAGACCCAGCATATCACCCCAGCCCTGCAGATAGATAGGTTACTGTCACCAGACCCAGCATATCACCCCAGCCCTGCAGATAGATAGGTTACTGTCACCAGAACCAGCATATCACCCCAGCCCTGCAGATAGATAGGTTACTGTCACCAGACCCAGCATATCACCCCAGCCCTGCAGATAGATAGGTTACTGTCACCAGACCCAGCATATCACCCCAGCCCTGCAGATAGATAGGTTACTGTCACCAGAACCAGCATATCACCCCAGCCCTGCAGATAGATAGGTTACTGTCACCAGAACCAGCATATCACCCCAGCCCTGCAGATAGATAGGTTACTGTCACCAGAACCAGCATATCACCCCAGCCCTGCAGATAGATAGGTTACTGTCACCAGACCCCAGATAACTGTTGATAATAAAAAAATTGCCCAGGTGCTCGGCCACAATAGTTTTCCCCAGATACACCTTACCGTCTCCGTTTGCCCATAGCCCTCATATATATCCAGGCCTGTGTTCTCTTTCCATTGCTTCATCACTTCCGGGTTCATTGGTTCTCCTCCCCCCACACAATGCTGAAGACTCTTGAATTTGTAGCTTTATAAATATAACAAAAATATATAAATAATCTCATTAAAATCGCTGCCGCATTAAAGACCCTAAAATACAGCCATAGAAAAGAATTAATTGGAGGTGTACTGTGACATCACTGTGTATCATGTGATGCAATAGCCTGGAGAAAGAGCCTGCACTGCAGAGATTCCCATATATAATCAGTAAAAGGCCCCAGCCCTAGTAATTCTTCGTATATTGTGTGTATTATTTCATACCGGGGGTCAGATCATTGTGCAGAATATCTCGTACTTACCCTGTAAAGTCACATAAGACTAACATGCGATAGGCGGTTGGCGGTGCGCAGAACACGGTGACAGGGAACTTGCTCAGTGTCTGTATCAAGAATGAAAACTATTAGCTGTGTCACTGCCATTATTACACTTCTCGTGTGTATGGCCCTATTCACACCTTGTATTACAGTCTAGAGATCTTGAATATTGTAACTTATATACATAATCTCACATATGATCAGTGCAAGTTAAAATAAGAAACTTTGTAATAGATCTTATTACAGAAATCTAATTCCTTCTCCACTTTTCAGGCAGTTCCTTTCTCCATGTTAGTCTATGAAGAGGGGGGGGGGGATAGAAGAGACGCTCAGATAGTTGCTGCTGTTACATCTGCTGCTCTCTGCTTTTTGACATGGCAGGAGAATCTTACTCCACCCCTCCCGTCTCCATAGAGTTCTATGTGTGAGGCTGAATATATAGAGATGGATATTATGTAATATAAGATATATATTGCCTGGGTCTGGGGTTGCTAGGTGGGGTATATATGTATATATGGTGGTGATATCTCCTGGAGATGGGGTATATATATATATGGCAGGAGATGTCAGGGTCTGGGATTGCTAGGTGTGTGTGTGTGGGGGGGGGGGGGGGCGGGGGGGGGGGCATAGACACACAAGTCCAGTTTCTTTTAGTCCAAAACAATAGTAGAGTTTTATTTTCACTCAAAAAAGTAATGCGAAGGAAACAATACAAAAATAACTCCCTGCCCGGCTAGGCAATAACTAAACATAGAACAGGTGACCTCACCAGGAATCCAAAAAGACAGTACAATCATTCAGGACACAGCTCCAAAAATATGACCTCTCTGTCAGCTCTCCAGCCAAGCTCTGCCCAAGTGTTGCTGCTGGAGCTGACTTCTTAAGCCTCCTTGATGAGGAGACTCTCTGCAGCTGAGTCGCTGCCAGAACATCCCCAAAGTGTGGACTGGAGGGGGTGGAATGACAGGTCCCACTACCAACCTACCTGCCATTCCTAAAAATCCAGCCCAATACTGAGGATTTACCAAGATGCTCAGCAGACGAAAGTTGCCTCCTGAGAACAAATATTCCTGGAATTTTCTCATCTCACCCACCTGAGTAGTCTGGGCGAGATGTACACCCCCTCCATTACCTGACCGGCCATCCGCTTACACCCCCTCCATTACCTGACCGGCCATCCGCTTACACCCCCTCCATTACCTGACCGGCCATCCGCTTACACCCCCTCCATTACCTGACCGGTCATCCGCTTACACCCCCTCCATTACCTGACCGGCCATCCGCTTACACCCCCTCCATTACCTGACTGGCCATCCGCTTACATCCCCTCCATTACCTGACCGGCCATCCGCTTACACCCCCTCCATTACCTGACCGGCCATCCGCTTACACCCCCTCCATTACCTGACCGGCCATCCGCTTACACCCCCTCCATTACCTGACCGGCCATCCGCTTACACCCCCTCCATTACCTGACCGGCCATCCGCTTACACCCCCTCCATTACCTGACCGGCCATCCGCTTACACCCCCTCCATTACCTGACCGGTCATCCGCTTACACCCCCTCCATTACCTGACCGGCCATCCGCTTACACCCCCTCCATTACCTGACCGGCCATTCGCTTACACCCCCTCCATTACCTGACCGGCCATCCGCTTACACCCCCTCCATTACCTGACCGGTCATCCGCTTACATCCCCTCCATTACCTGACCGGCCATCCGCTTACATCCCCTCCATTACCTGACCGGCCATCCGCTTACACCCCCTCCATTACCTGACCGGCCATCCGCTTACACCCCCTCCATTACCTGACCGGCCATCCGCTTACACCCCCTCCATTACCTGACCGGCCATCCGCTTACACCCCCTCCATTACCTGACCGGTCATCCGCTTACATCCCCTCCATTACCTGACCGGCCATCCGCTTACACCCCCTCCATTACCTGACCGGCCATCCGCTTACACCCCCTCCATTACCTGACCGGCCATCCGCTTACACCCCCTCCATTACCTGACCGGTCATCCGCTTACACCCCCTCCATTACCTGACCGGCCATCCGCTTACACCCCCTCCATTACCTGACCGGCCATCCGCTTACATCCCCTCCATTACCTGACCGGCCATCCGCTTACACCCCCTCCATCACCTGACCGGCCATCCGCTTACACCCCCTCCATTACCTGACCTGCCATCCGCTTACACCCCCTCCATTACCTGACCGGCCATCGGCTTACACCCCCTCCATTACCTGACCGGCCATCCGCTTACACCCCCTCCATTACCTGACCGGTCATCCGCTTACACCCCCTCCATTACCTGACCGGCCATCCGCTTACACCCCCTCCATTACCTGACCGGCCATCCGCTTACACCCCCTCCATTACCTGACCGGCCATCCGCTTACACCCCCTCCATTACCTGACCGGCCATCCGCTTACACCCCCTCCATTACCTGACCTGCCATCCGCTTACGCCCCCTCCGTTACCTGACCGGCCATCCGCTTACACCCCCTCCATTACCCGACCGGCCATCCGCTTACACCCCCTCCATCACCTGACCGGCCATCCGCTTACACCCCCTCCATTACCTGACCTGCCATCCGCTTACACCCCCTCCATTACCCGACCGGCCATCCGCTTACACCCCCTCCATCACCTGACCGGCCATCCGCTTACACCCCCTCCATTACCTGACCAGCCATCCGCTTACACCCCCTCCATTACCTGACCGGCCATCCGCTTACACCCCCTCCATTACCTGACCGGCCATCGGCTTACACCCCCTCCATCACCTGACCGGCCATCGGCTTACACCCCCTCCATTACCTGACCGGCCATCGGCTTACACCCCCTCCGTTACCTGACCGGCCATCGGCTTACACCCCCTCCATTACCTGACCGGCCATCCGCTTACACCCCCTCCGTTACCTGACCGGCCATCCGCTTACATCCCCTCCATTACCTGACCGGCCATCCGCTTACACCCCCTCCATTACCTGACCGGCCATCCGCTTACACCCCCTCCATTACCTGACCGGCCATCCGCTTACACCACCTCCATTACCTGACCGGCCATCGGCTTACACCCCCTCCATTACCTGACCGGCCATCCGCTTACACCCCCTCCATTACCTGACCGGCCATCGGCTTACACCCCCTCCATTACCTGACCGGCCATCCGCTTACACCCCCTCCGTTACCTGACCGGCCATCGGCTTACACCCCCTCCATTACCTGACCGGCCATCCGCTTACACCCCCTCCATTACCTGACCGGCCATCGGCTTACACCCCCTCCATTACCTGACCGGCCATCCGCTTACACCCCCTCCATTACCTGACCGGCCATCCGCTTACACCCCCTCCATTACCTGACCGGCCATCGGCTTACGCCCCCTCCATTACCTGACCGGCCATCCGCTTACACCCCCTCCACTACCTGACCGGCCATCCGCTTACAATATATATATTGTATATAATATACAAGCAGTGAGATAGAAGATAAGGAGCAGGAGAACGACTTAATGATTGGAGAAGGAAACAGAAATCCTTCCTAAGATCTATCACAGAGTTTCTTATATTCACCTGGACTATTCCTATATGACAAGTTATTTATACTTGGAGGTTCCCTTTAAAAGATAACTTTCTGCACATTGGGAAGGTTCTCAGACACTGGTCGCTGTCTATATAATTTCTGGAGGTAATACTGCCAATATCTGCAGAACACATGTGGGTATCAGTATCTGAAAACTGCCCTGGTCTGGGGTAAGACTTCATTCCTGTGCGGGTGCTTTGTGATTCTTCTATTCTCTTTGTGTAAGGAATCAGGACCAGGAATTACTATTGTAACTTACATCCAAAATGACAGCGGTGTCAAACCGAGGCATGTAGTGCACGAACACGCAGCAACCCTGAATCCACGGGCAGAAAACAAAGCTCCATGTAGACTTTACCCAACCTGGGTCTGATACATTCCAAAACACGTCCGAAGGAGACAAGTCCAGCCAATACCTGTTTGGTAAAGTAATTTCAGTGATGTTGTTATTCTCTGTTATAGTTGTACATCAATGAGCTTGAAGGGGTGCAAAACAGCACGAAACGGCTGTCGCTCCCTCTTCTCAGGCGTGCCTCCTCCCATGTATACTTTTAATGGATTTTTGAAAATAAAGTTGTAAAGTTTTATTGTATCTTCTTGATGGTGAGTGCCCAGTTTTTTTCTTCTTCTTTATATTTTATGAGGACTATGTTGTTTACTGAGAGCATCACCATAGGATCATTCACTAGTGTATTCCCCTTATCCGACCTTGTTACTTCAAACCTGCATTAAGTAAGTAAAGCCACCTCACTCTTTTTGTATATTGTATTCTATGTGTCACTTGTATTCTGTGGGTCGGATCAATTGCGGGGAGCCCCTCAGAGTGGGAGTCACAGTGGTGAGCACAATACTCTATATGCTTGCGTCTGGGGAGTTTGAGTATACCTTTATGTATGCAGGCATGTATAGTTGTGGCTAGTGTTTCATTTGCTATTTGCACAGCTAATCTTGCACTATATCTATCGATTCATTCATGAAGCTAGATACATCCTAAGTAAAATGCCTCACTCTGTGGATAATGTATATGTATATATTCTGACCTGTGTATTTATATCTTTTGCACTTGCTTTCTTGCAGCTTACATATACTGTATACTTCTATAGATTTGGTGAATTATAACCTTACACACTTCGGCTCCTCTGACCCCTCTATGGTATATGGGTGTATCAGGATTACTCTTTGTACTTTTTGGGCTCTTCTCACTGTGACTCTCACTTCTGGATTGTTTTCTAAGTTTTTAATTGATTTTAAAACAAATTCTTTTTCTGCTCAAATAGCCAATAAAGTTTCTTTTTGTACATTTTATATTTTTGTGGACATTATTCATTATTTTACTAGCCTTGATACTAGATAGGTATATCAGTTCTAGTAGTTTGTGGGTCCTCTGATGACACAGTCTCAATGGGCACCCAGGCAGATCAGATCCTTGGTAGGAGCGTAGTGCACCCAGACCATGTTTAGCTTCTCCATGCCTAGTTGGACCTGACACCTTCCCAGACGTGTCTCATGGTAATGCCAGTCCTGACTTGGCCCCTGAAGTTACCTGTAGAGCAGCTACAAAGTGACTTTTACAAGGGATTCCTTCCGTCCGGATTTACTTACTTTGCTACTGCAGTCAGCCCCAATCCATAACTGCTGTGACTGTGCTCTGTCATTTTTGGAGAACCTGTTGTCCCGCTAGTGAAGAAAATGGACATGGGGTCTGCGCTCCTTGTCCTGACACACGTGTGCTTGTCATTGGCCCTCCTAAAGGGGATGTAAATACATGTTATCTGGCAGTCATTGGTGTGTAAACCATTACATATAATATGATGGGACATACGTATAGAGATCCTGGAAATCCAGCCAGCCTTCTCTGGCTCCAGACACAAGCAGCTTAGTTTTTAGCAATGGCGCTTGGGATGAGATGGCGTCTACAGCGGGTGCCAGGTCTTGGCTGGTGATAATGCACCTTGCTTCTGATGTTCGCAGCCTGTGCAGAATGTCCTTTGCTGTCAGTTGTGTTGTCCCAGGAATTATAACTAAACCTGAGAAGTAAATGATGGAAACATAAGATGGAACAAATCCATAACCTCAAGCTCCTGGACCCGACAGCAAAATGTCTCAGTACCCCGAGAACTACATGAAAGGTCTCTTATCCAGGACCCTGCTTTGTCCGGACAAGGAGTAAGAACCCTGAATTCTGCAAGTCTGGTCCCCGAACAATTCAACAGATGGTTTAGTCAAAGTCAAGGATTGAACTATGGAGTCTCAGACACCTCAAGGAAAGACTCTTGTGCTATGTAAGGAGATCCCACGAAGGTGTTTGCTATCTTTAGGAGGGGTCAGACATGGGTGACCACATTACAACCCTCTACAGGATACAATTCATCTCATAGCAGGCAGGCAGGGGTCGCACTCTTTTTTGCTGGTCTACAATCTACATCATAATAACTCGACCAACTTACATATTATTGGCCAATCCTTGGTCTTAGGTTCCTACTGGGCACCGATCTCAAGCTGAGATTTCCTGATAATCCTGACAGATGGTTCCATTCATGTTACCTACCTGCTCTAATACAGGCCACATTCAGCAGCCACCATTCTGGTAACTTGGGTAGGATCACAATAACTCTGTCTCCTGGTTCCAGGTCACAAGCACTGCAGAGTATATTCGCCACTTTCCGCGAGCGAGACCCCAACTCTTCAAAGCTCCACTTCACCTCTCTCCCTTCCCCATCAATCCACCATAGGGCAGGATTTGGCTTCTTACTGCCGTCCTGGGAACAGATCATTATTGTCAGTATCTATGACCTGGATCCCATTGTCACATTACAGCGTCTTGTACCATATCCGTGGCCATATCTAGATTGTAGAGACTATTATTACCTTCTCAGCTGCCGTCCATTTATCCAAGATGTCACTTGCAAAGTTGAAGTATTCTGGACGATCCAATCTGAAATTTTTCTTAATATCCTCATAATCTGTGAAATTCTGAGGGGTAGAAACTTTTTGGCTCATACTGAATAATCTGGAGCAGACCCTCGGGTTAATATGGGAGGGAAAGGAAGAATGTTTATGGCAGATCCTGCACAAGAAGAAATGAGATGCAACGTTAACCCATGTGTGTATTATCTACTCTTCCCCTATTGGTACTCTGCCTTTATCACTTCACTATTAGTTATGATGCAGGTGAGTACATGTTCTACCCTGGTTCTGGCCATGGGTGTATTTCCCGAACTGAATCCTGAGCAGGGACCCCGAGTTCCCATATAGAAAACATGACACAATATGGTGAGCAGAGACTCCTAGCATCATAGATGAATGTGTTACCGGGAGTCTAAGTCTAAGCTCAGGCTTCGGTTTGGGAAATGACTCCATCCATCTCTATCCATCTCTATACATTTGGGTGTCTATGCAATGTGGAGCGATGTGACGTCCATGTGAATGAGCTCTTATAGAGTAATAAAGCGCTCAGACACCAGGTTATATTCTGGCAGCATTTGTGACATTAATAAACATTATAATACATGTTATATATTTATTTATTTCATTGATAGATTTTTATACTTGTAACAGATTTTGGCTCCTTTCTGTGAAGTCCTGCCCTGAGCTGCATTTTCTATCCCTCCTTTACTTCTTCCCGTCGCTCCATTGTCAGTAACAATCTTCCTGCTCATTTCTCCCTGTATTATCTCCTGGGCGCTGTATATCTGTAGAACTCTTTGAATTGACTCGCTCCGGCTTCAGCTTCTCTGTATTCGGCTTCATATTAGGCTGCACAACAACTTTGGCCAGGACTCTGGACGAGCAACGAAAGATCGACGGGTTACCCTGCAAACATCTGCACTTATGTAAGTCAATGGAGTAACATTACCACCGAAACGGTGCTGCAACTGCAACTTCTAGTCTCCAAAAAAAATCCAGTGGGGCTCAATGTATTTGTGACTATAAGTCACAGACGCAACGTCCTCAGAGTCGTAATATAACTCCTGTCACTTACATTAGTAAAGAAGCTGCAGGGAGACATGTCAGTCTTGGTGTCATGGCCAAAGTCGCTGTGTAGCCCGAGCCTTGTGCAGGAGCCCGTCCACCTGTCCCTGTACTAGGACTGGATGCAGCGATAGCAGATACATAGTGTGCCATTACCCCTATATGTCACTGTGTAGCCTGAGCCTTGTGCAGGAGCCCGTCCACCTGGACCTGTACTAGGACTGGATGCAGCGATAGCAGATACATAGTGTGCCATTACCCTATATGTCACTGTGTAGCCTGAGCCTTGTGCAGGAGCCCGTCCACCCGGACCCGTACTAGGACTGGATGCAGCGATAGCAGATACATAGTGTGTCATTACCCCATATGTCACTGTGTAGCCTGAGCCTTGTGCAGGAGCCCGTCCACCTGGACCTGTACTAGGACTGGATGCAGCGATAGCAGATACATAGTGTGTCATTACCCTATATGTCACTGTGTAGCCTGAGCCTTGTGCAGGAGCCCGTCCACCCGGACCCGTACTAGGACTGGATGCAGCGATAGCAGATACATAGTGTGCCATTTCCCCTATATGTCACTGTGTAGCCTGAGCCTTGTGCAGGAGCCCGTCCACCCGGACCCGTACTAGGACTGGATGCAGCGATAGCAGATACATAGTGTGTCATTACCCCTATATGTCACTGTGTAGCCTGAGCCTTGTGCAAGAGCCCGTCCACCTGGACCCGTACTAGGACTGGATGCAGCGATAGCAGATACATAGTGTGTCATTACCCTATATGTCACTGTGTAGCCTGAGCCTTGTGCAGGAGCCCGTCCACCTGGACCCGTACTAGGACTGGATGCAGCGATAGCAGATACATAGTGTGTCATTACCCCATATGTCACTGTGTAGCCTGAGCCTTGTGCAAGAGCCCGTCCACCTGGACCCGTACTAGGACTGGATGCAGCGATAGCAGATACATAGTGTGCCATTACCCTATATGTCACTGTGTAGCCTGAGCCTTGTGCAGGAGCCCCTCCACCTGGACCCGTACTAGGACTGGATGCAGCGATAGCAGATACATAGTGTGCCATTACCCTGTTCCTGGACAGATACATTTACCACTAATGGACGGCTGCACATAGAAAGTACAGGTGCATCCTAGCAGTAAATGCAGAAGCATCTCAGGGCAGCACTTCTGTCTTATATGACTTCGGTACAGGGGACGTCAGCCTTACAATTATTGCCGGCACTCCAAATACCTCATCTTTGAATTTTCAATTGAAATTGGCACGGTGTACAAAAAAGGTTAATGAATTGCCGCAATAGTAATACTCACAGTCCGTGGATGCTCTTTCTCTATTTTGGCTCCGTTTGGGGCACCAAGAGCAGGAGGGCTGGGGAGAGGCTGCACCTGGCTGAGCCTTGTCCAGGAGGCAGTGCTAGGGATTAACTATTTTTCTGCTGTAAAGTTATTAACACCTCCTCTGTCATATCTTACAAATCTTATACTATAGAATATTGTTACAGCAGTTCACTATAACACAGTCAGTCAGGAGCAGCATCTGATAGATAATAAGGATTCTCTTTATATCGCACCCTCAGATTCTGCAGCCGTTTACATTTCAGACCTGTCACCACCAACTCCAACTCTTTACATCTTATATAGCATCACCCCCATTAATGTTTCCTCTGGTCCCCACCATTCTAGAGCAGTTTGTGCAATTAGTTTCAGGACCCAATATGCTAATAAGTTTCTGTATTCTGCCCAGGACCGCCCACCTGACAGTATATCGGGTGCTGAAACTAACATGATGGATTATTCAGGAAAATAAATCCAACTGGGCCGGAATCAGTGGAGTGGACCCTACGGAATGATGCAAAGAGTTTGGGGAGGGGGTGAAAGGTCACCTTCAAATAGTAACAATCTAATAGAATAAAGATCTATGAGAGATAGGATGGGGGGGAACAAGAGGTAAGAGGACTGGATGGGGGGGAACAAGAGGTAAGAGGGCTGGATGGGGGGGAACAAGAGGTAAGAGGGCTGGATGGGGGGGACAAGAGGTAAGAGGATTGGATGGGGGGGAACAAGAGGTAAGAGGACTGGATGGGGGGACAAGAGGTAAGAGGACTGGATGGGGGGACAAGAGGTAAGAGGGCTGGATGGGGGGGACAAGAGGTAAGAGGATTGGATGGGGGGGAACAAGAGGTAAGAGGACTGGATGGGGGGACAAGAGGTAAGAGGACTGGATGGGGGGGAACAAGAGGTAAGAGGGCTGGATGGGGGGGACAAGAGGTAAGAGGACTGGATGGGGGGGACAAGAGGTAAGAGGGCTGGATGGGGGGGACAAGAGGTAAGAGGGCTGGATGGGGGGGAACAAGAGGTAAGAGGACTGGATGGGGGGGAACAAGAGGTAAGAGGGCTGGATGGGGGGGACAAGAGGTAAGAGGATTGGATGGGGGGGAACAAGAGGTAAGAGGGCTGGATGGGGGGACAAGAGGTAAGAGGGCTGGATGGGGGGGGACAAGAGGTAAGAGGGCTGGATGGGGGGGACAAGAGGTAAGAGGATTGGATGGGGGGGAACAAGAGGTAAGAGGGCTGGATGGGGGGACAAGAGGTAAGAGGGCTGGATGGGGGGACAAGAGGTAAGAGGGCTGGATGGGGGGGACAAGAGGTAAGAGGGCTGGATGGGGGGGACAAGAGGTAAGAGGATTGGATGGGGGGGAACAAGAGGTAAGAGGACTGGATGGGGGGACAAGAGGTAAGAGGACTGGATGGGGGGACAAGAGGTAAGAGGGCTGGATGGGGGGGACAAGAGGTAAGAGGGCTGGATGGGGGGGAACAAGAGGTAAGAGGACTGGATGGGGGGGAACAAGAGGTAAGAGGGCTGGATGGGGGGGACAAGAGGTAAGAGGGCTGGATGGGGGGGGGACAAAAGGTAAGAGGGCTGGATGGGGGCAACAAGAGGTAAGAGGGCTGGATGGGGGGACAAGAGGTAAGAGGGCTGGATGGGGGGGACAAGAGGTAAGAGGGCTGGATGGGGGGACAAGAGGTAAGAGGGCTGGATGGGGGGGACAAGAGGTAAGAGGGCTGGATGGGGGCAACAAGAGGTAAGAGGGCTGGATGGGGGGGACAAGAGGTAAGAGGACTGGATGGGGGGGAACAAGAGGTAAGAGGGCTGGATGGGGGGGGACAAGAGGTAAGAGGACTGGATGGGGGGGGACAAGAGGTAAGAGGACTGGATGGGGGGGACAAGAGGTAAGAGGACTGGATGGGGGGGAACAAGAGGTAAGAGGACTGGATGGGGGGGGACAAGAGGTAAGAGGGCTGGATGGGGGGACAAGAGGTAAGAGGGCTGGATGGGGGGAACAAGAGGTAAGAGGGCTGGATGGGGGGGACAAGAGGTAAGAGGGCTGGATGGGGGGGGGACAAGAGGTAAGAGGGCTGGATGGGGGGACAAGAGGTAAGAGGGCTGGATGGGGGGACAAGAGGTAAGAGGGCTGGATGGGGGGGGGACAAGAGGTAAGAGGGCTGGATGGGGGCAACAAGAGGTAAGAGGGCTGGATGGGGGGGACAAGAGGTAAGAGGACTGGATGGGGGGGAACAAGAGGTAAGAGGACTGGATGGGGGGACAAGAGGTAAGAGGACTGGATGGGGGGAACAAGAGGTAAGAGGACTGGATGGGGGGACAAGAGGTAAGAGGGCTGAATGGGGGCAACAAGAGGTAAGAGGGCTGGATGGGGGGGACAAGAGGTAAGAGGGCTGGATGGGGGGGACAAGAGGTAAGAGGGCTGGATGGGGGGACAAGAGGTAAGAGGGCTGGATGGGGGGGACAAGAGGTAAGAGGGCTGGATGGGGGCAACAAGAGGTAAGAGGGCTGTATGGGGGCGAACAAGAGGTAAGAGGGCTGGATGGGGGCAACAAGAGGTAAGAGGGCTGGATGGGGGCGAACAAGAGGTAAGAGGGCTGGATGGGGGGGGACAAGAAGTAAGAGGGCTGGATGGGGGGGGACAAGAGGTAAGAGGGCTGGATGGGGGCAACAAGAGGTAAGAGGGCTGGATGGGGGCGAACAAGAGGTAAGAGGGCTGGATGGGGGGGACAAGAGGTAAGAGGGCTGGATGGGGGCGAACAAGAGGTAAGAGGGCTGGATGGGGGCAAACAAGAAGTAAGAGGGCTGGATGGGGGCGAACAAGAAGTAAGAGGGCTGGATGGGGGCAAACAAGAGGTAAGAGGGCTGGATGGGGGGGGGACAAGAGGTAAGAGGGCTGGATGGGGGGGGACAAGAGGTAAGAGGGCTGGATGGGGGCGAACAAGAAGTAAGAGGGCTGGATGGGGGCGAACAATAAGTAAGAGGGCTGGATGGGGGCAAACAAGAGGTAAGAGGGCTGGATGGGGGGGATCAAGAGGTAAGAGGGCTGGATGGGGGCAAACAAGAGGTAAGAGGGCTGGATGGGGGCAAACAAGAGGTAAGAGGGCTGGATGGGGGGGGGACAAGAGGTAAGAGGGCTGGATGGGGGGGGACAAGAGGTAAGAGGGCTGGATGGGGGCGAACAAGAAGTAAGAGGGCTGGATGGGGGCAAACAAGAGGTAAGAGGGCTGGTTGGGGGCGAACAAGAGGTAAGAGGGCTGGATGGGGGGGAACAAGAGGTAAGAGAGCTGGATGGGGGGGACAAGAGGTAAGAGGGCTGGATGGGGGGGACAAGAGGTAAGAGGGCTGGATGGGGGGACAAGAGGTAAGAGGGCTGGATGGGGGGGAACAAGAGGTAAGAGGGCTGGATGGGGGGACAAGGGGTAAGAGGGCTGGATGGGGGCGAACAAGAGGTAAGAGGGCTGGATGGGGGGGACAAGGGGTAAGAGGGCTGGTTATGTACAATGGTCCAATCATCTTGTATACTGACAACAGTAACACAAAAAGCTGCAGGAACCGATCACATAGCAAGTGCCTTAGTTTCCAAGGAGTGTGGGTGATACGGGGCTGAAGTCCTGAGCCATGATGGTGACAAAAGGACAAGAGTCAATTACACCAACCAAATTATGACGATCCGTGATTTCGAAAAGTTGCAACTGCTACCTCGCCATTGTTGTGATTGTCCTTTGTGGTTTACAGGTAAGGGGGATTGATAGGGTGTCTCTGGGCAGTGGGGCTGGTGACACCCGCCGAGCTTGGTTACATAAGGAGACTCGGAGGATTGAGGAGGTAAATTTGGCTTTTCTGGTGCTCTCAATGAGGCCGTGAACTTCAAACCATTCCTATAATGTAGCAAGAAGTTTATGTTATTAGGGAATAATTCATGTTATTGGTTGTCTGTCCATTGTCTTTTGTTTCTTACATCCGTGTTTGTTTTAGGTCGTCGTGTGTGCGCCTTGTCCATGTTTGTCTTCCATTGTCTGGACAAGATGTTCTGCGTTGCCTTTAGGGTCATCTCAAGAGGATTCAACAATTCAGCGACACCCCGGATCATTCGATTTCTACATCCATGAAGACTGTTTATCTTATCATGTATACACATTGTATCACTAGTAGTAAGTTTTCATTCCTGATGATATTTATCTGCCATATTATCACTATTGTATCGGTCTATTTTATACAACTACTCTCAGCCTTCGTCATCACTAATTATTCATTATTATCATTATTACCATTTCAGACACGACTTGTGTCACTGTCTATTAATCTTCGTATTATCAATTATTGTCACATTTATTACTATGTATAATGATGGAGTTGTATCATATTGTTTCATCACAGTCTTCTGTATTAGCTTTATGTCCTGGGTTCTATATACTTAGACATAGTATTGGGTTTAGCTTAATTCTACAGGGACCTGATCTATCAGGACCTCCATGATGAAACCCGGGGTGTCCAGTCAAACTCCCCAAACTCCTTCCTACAATGACAGGCCTCGCACTTGAGGTTCCCCCCTGACTCCAGGTGTATGATGATGTGCAACCGACTTATCAACTCTTTAATCTTAGGTCTAACCCATATAGGGCTTGATGCGGGAGATGCCCACAGGTCCTGGGGACTCCATATCTGCACCATCACCAAGAAGACCAAGTAGACGGACTCTAAGATAGTTGGAAAAATCTAGAGGGGAAGACGATTATTACCCTGTCCCCTAATGGTGTTTGCTGTGCCTGTGACGCTGTGCGGAGGCATCATGGGATTGAAAGCAAAGCACAAAGGAATAGAAATATAGCATTCAAGATGGAGTTTGGTCCTCAGCAGAGAAGAGGAGGAACTGCAAGTACCAAATGCAGAGTGTGATAACCAATAATGGGGCAGTGACGTGATGGACGATGTTTCCACCGGACTCCATCACCAGCTTGAAAACTTATTGCTTTTTAATGATAGAATAACACGAAGCCGGATTCTCTTTTTGTGAATTTCCGCTGCCTTGGACTCTCTTCACTCAGTGTGTTGCCTGAAACAATATGGAAAGTCACCCCAAGACTGGATGGAGCATAACAAGGGACACAGGGGAGTCCACAGAGAGTCCGCTTCTTATTTTTATCCCAAATCCTCACATTATTTATACAATCATTTCTTTATAGGATTGTCATCTGAAATTTAAAACAAACAACAGAAAGGGGCACCAACTAATCCCAAAAGACAGGCGCTAATGTAGGAAAAGGCAGCTGGTCGCTCACCAAACATCCACTGGAATAGCGCTCATCAAACTGAGCCAGACTGACCTAATAAAGGAGGGGAGCGAGACTCAGCCTGGAGTAAGTGTCCCTGTATATTGGGGTTTGGTGGTTAGCTAGACACTGGAGCCCTGATGGACAACAGGGTCTATCTGCAAATCTCTACTATATGATCCAGATGGAGGTAAGTCAGCAAACCAGTGTGTTCACCACTCGCCAGCCAGTCCAAGCTCACACAGACACCGTCAGAGGCCAGCAGGGAGGTCGGCTCCATGGGAGAGAGGGGCCTTTCTTGGAGAGAACAATATTACAGGTTATGGATTCTAGATTTTAATGGGATTTCCTATTGGGCTGACAGAGGAGGCTCCCGAATGAGGGAAATATCTTTGATGTCCATATGGACAAAAAGGACAAACAGACAAAATGTCTTCATGTGACATCTCCTTTATGTAAGATCTGGATTATTTCCAGCCATGTGGAGGAGACTTCCTTGGAGATGACTCTAATCTCTTCTTATGTCAGTAACTTTGGCTTGTCGTATCCGGTCTCTAGACTCTGCCCCATTCTTTGTTCCTCAGCTCGTTCCTCCGAATCTTCCCGCTGACTGTCTTCGGCAATTGTTCAACAAATTCAATCTATTACAATGGAAAGATAAAGTAATAAATCACTACAAGTCCCAGCAGTGTCTGGAGTCAGGTCGGCTGTGTTGGGAAGGTACGCACCTTTCTTGGGTACTTGTAAGGAGCCGTCACTTTCTTGACATGGTCTTGTAGTTCTTTAGTCAGTGCATCTTGGTCATGTGCAGTGTATGGAGGGGACAAGACCACGAAAGCTTTCACCACCTGTCCGTTATACAGATTATTAGGTGTCGGACACAATCATGTGTATTATGGTTACTCTTCCTAACTTGTTCCATTTACTTTCTATCTACTTCTCATGATGATTTATTGTCTTAGTAAGATGGTGTTAGTAGCACAAAGCCCTACGAAGAATAAAATCTAGACTGTGCAGAGAAGAAAAGCAGAGAATGGAAAGAAGAAGAGAGAGAAGGAGCAGAGAAGAAGAGCAAGTCGTGCGCAGATATCGTAATTGCCAATGAGTTTATTGAAGAAGGGGATTTCATAGACAGATAATCTGAGCGATGTCCGAGCTTTTGGTCCCAACTTATCAATATGTAGTAGACACGATACAAAGTGCAGCCCAGGTACTGACTGCAGCCTTCAGGGCACAAGCACCCCATATACTCCAAGGGTAACCAAAAGAAACCAAAACATTAACATATTATAGACAAGGTCACCTCTCCTCTGATGGGGTCCGGGCTGCTGACCACTGCCGATTCTGCCACCGCCGGGTGCTCTAGCAAGGCGCTCTCTATTTCAAATGGTCCAATACGGTATCTAAAATATATATATATATATATATATATATATATATATATATATATATACACACCATATAAGTCCTCTTAGTACATCCATTATACGGATCTTTAATGTGGCATCTAATCTGTAATCAGAATGGTGGCCCCTCCCCCCACTGATCAGCATGGTGGCCCCTCCCCCCACTGATCAGAATGGTGGACCCTCCCCCCACTGATCAGAATGCTGGCCCCTCCCCCCACTAATCAGAATGGTGGCCCCTCCCCCCACTGATCAGAATGGTGGCCCCTCCCCCCACTTATCAGAATGGTGGCCCCTCCCCCACTGATCAGAATGGTGGCCCCTCCCCCCACTGATCAGAATGCTGGCCCCTCCCCCCACTGATCAGAATGGTGGCCCCTCCCCCCACTGATCAGACTGGTGGACCCTCCCCCCCACTGATCAGAATGGTGGCCCCTCCCCCCACTGATCAGAATGGTGGCCCCCTCCCCCACTGATCAGAATGCTGGCCCCTCCCCCCACATCTTCCTTTTCCTATCTTGCCTGGTGCCACAACCATCTTGGGTCTCACATCATCTCCTGCCATACAAGTCTAAGATGGGACTACCCCTTTAAGGCCGAGCCTATAGAAGTTGCTAGGAGGTTACCGGTCTCCAGATATCAGGTCCATTGTGTTATAAAACAAATATTTACCCAGAAGATAAAATAACATCGTCTGATCTCCCGATAAACCAGAAATATCCGTCTTCATCTTTTATGGCTCGGTCTCCAGTCAGGTAAAAGTCTCCTTTTTGGGTTGCGGCCGTTTTCTCGGGGTCGCCCTGTGACCGATGGATATTATATAAGAGATGGATATTGGATATTCTAGCAGTTACATTATATCTCGGCTTGTGCTGCGCTCACAACATGTGGAGGAGCCTTGTTTCATCCTCCTCCTCTATTCTGCTATCACATGACGCTATGGCCGGTGGCCGACCTGCTGCAATCCCTCACCCTGAGTCCAAGCCTAAGAATTTAGGACAAATTCTACAACCAATCTTATGTATTGCTCCAATGTGTCCATAGCTGCGTCTCCATGGTAAGAGACTACACACAAGCCCGGGGTAGTCGGAGCCATCAGTCATAGTCTTTCCGATTGAGTCTTCACCAACCAAACATATATTGGGAGATTACAGGGGTCACACAGGGGGGTGTAACTACAGAGTCCGACTACAGGACCCGCTTGTAGTCTGTTACTGTAGAAACACAAGAGGAGGAGACTTGGAATCACAACTTTAGGAATTATTGCTCAATAAGAGTCAGTCCATTAGATGTATCTTACCGTGTAGTGAGTGAAGAGATAGAAGGGTCTTCTAGGCGCTATACGGATCGCGATATCCCCCTCCTGATTGGGGGGTAATACATTGCCCTCAGCATCCACCACCTACAATCACAGAATAGACTGTATTAGAGAGATCTCCCCTACTGGAGAATTGGTCCGATCCGTCAGGAACGTTTCAGTGTTGCAAGCCGCCGTGTAGAGGAATAATCAGGGATTGTTAGTGACAGATTACCGTATATACTCGAGCATAAGCCGAATTTTTCAGCACAGTTTTTGTGCCGAAAACCCCCCCTCGGCTTATACTCGAGTCAAGCAAAAAAATAAATAAATTTTGGTTTGTTTTTTTTTGGTGGGGGGGGGGGGTGTCTATGACCAGCCACAATAGTAATGTATAGAATCTCCCATAAAATAATGGGAAAAAAAGAAGCTTTAAAAAAAATATAATAAAAAAATAAAGTAAATAAAAGTTGTAAATCCCTCCTCTCTCTAGAATACATATAGAAGTAACACGTGACTGTGAGACATTACACACATGAGGTCTCCCTGTGTCTACTGAATATAGAGGGTCTGCAGTGCTCCTGTTCCGTCAGGTAGGGGTTAATAGGAGCACTGCAGATCCCCTATAGTCAGCCAGGCTGAGGTCCAAGTGGGGGAAGAAAACCCCAGTCCTCAAGATCAGGGAAGGGGCAGATAGACAACCAAACACCCCCTCCCCCTCCCCAGCATCTACTGCACCCAAAAACTCTGACCATTTTAATTTTTGTAATTTCCCAGTAGCTGCTGCATCCCCCCCCCCCCAGGCTTATACTCCAGTCAATAAGTTTTCACAGTTACTTGTGGTAAAATTAGGAGCCTCGGCTTATAATCGAGTATATACGGTAAATAGAATGGAGGGATTGTGGCGAAACATTGTCCTCACTTCATAGAGGTAAATGGGAAGTGTCACAATATGTTATCAATGTATCTAATTATGTGCTGCAGATTATTACAAAGCTTCTGTACCTGGACGTCGTATCCTGGCGCAGCCTTCCCCATAGAGCCGGGTTTTATCTTCATTCCTTTATATGATCCACAAATCAGGATCTAGAAAATAACAGAAGGAATCACTGCAGATACCAATATGTATATCTCTAGTATTTACAGGGAGTCCCAGACTAACCAGACCTCAGTATATCACCCCAGTCCTGCAGATAGATAGGTTATAGTCACCAGAACCAGCATATCACCCCAGCCCTGCAGATAGATAGGTTACTGTCACCAGACCCAGCATATCACCCCAGCCCTGCAGATAGATAGGTTACTGTCACCAGACCCAGCATATCACCCCAGCCCTGCAGATAGATAGGTTACTGTCACCAGACCCAGCATATCACCCCAGCCCTGCAGATAGATAGGTTACTGTCACCAGAACCAGCATATCACCCCAGCCCTGCAGATAGATAGGTTACTGTCACCAGACCTCAGTATATCACCCCAGCCCTGTAGATAGATAGGTTACTGTCACCAGCATATCACCCCAGCCCTGCAGATAGATAGGTTACTGTCACCAGACCCAGCATATCACCCCAGTCCTGCAGATAGATAGGTTACTGTCACCAGAACCAGTATATCACCCCAGTCCTGCAGATAGATAGGTTACTGTCACCAGAACCAGTATATCACCCCAGCCCTGCAGATAGATAGGTTACTGTCACCAGACCCAGCATATCACCCCAGCCCTGCAGATAGATAGGTTACTGTCACCAGAACCAGCATATCACCCCAGCCCTGCAGATAGATAGGTTACTGTCACCAGAACCAGCATATCACCCCAGCCCTGCAGATAGATAGGTTACTGTCACCAGAACCAGCATATAACCCCAGCCCTGCAGATAGATAGGTTACTGTCACCAGACCCAGCATATCACCCCAGCCCTGCAGATAGATAGGTTACTGTCACCAGACCCAGCATATCACCCCAGCCCTGCAGATAGATAGGTTACTGTCACCAGTACCAGCATATCACCCCAGCCCTGCAGATAGATAGGTTACTGTCACCAGACCCAGCATATCACCCCAGCCCTGCAGATAGATAGGTTACTGCCACCAGAACTAGCATATTACCCCAGCCCTGCAGATAGGTTACTGTCACCAGAACCAGCATATCACCCCAGCCCTGCAGATAGATAGGTTACTGTCACCAGACCCAGCATATCACCACAGTCCTGCAGATAGATAGGTTACTGTCACCAGAACCAGCATATCACCCCAGCCCTGCAGATAGATAGGTTACTGTCACCAGTACCAGTATATCACCCCAGCCCTGCAGATAGATAGGTTACTGTCACCAGACCCAGCATATCACCCCAGCCCTGCAGATAGATAGGTTACTGTCACCAGACCCAGCATATCACCCCAGCCCTGCAGATAGATAGGTTACTGTCACCAGTACCAGCATATCACCCCAGCCCTGCAGATAGATAGGTTACTGTCACCAGTACCAGCATATCACCCCAGCCCTGCAGATAGATAGGTTACTGTCACCAGTACCAGCATATCACCCCAGCCCTGCAGATAGATAGGTTACTATCACCAGACCCAGCATATCACCCCAGCCCTGCAGATAGATAGGTTACTGTCACCAGAACCAGCATATCACCCCAGTCCTGCAGATAGATAGGTTACTGTCACCAGAACCAGCATATCACCCCAGTCCTGCAGATAGATAGGTTACTGTCACCAGACCCAGCATATCACCCCAGCCCTGCAGATAGATAGGTTACTGTCACCAGTACCAGCATATCACCCCAGCGCTGCAGATAGATAGGTTACTGTCACCAGACCCAGCATATCACCCCAGCCCTGCAGATAGATAGGTTACTCTCACCAGAACCAGCATATCACCCCAGCCCTGCAGATAGATAGGTTATTGTCACCAGAACCAGCATATCACCCCAGCTGTGCAGATAGATAGGTTACTGTCACCAGACCCAGCATATCACCCCAGCCCTGCAGATAGATAGGTTACTGTCACCAGAACCAGCATATCACCCCAGCCCTGCAGATAGATAGGTTACTGTCACCAGACCCAGCATATCACCCCAGCCCTGCAGATAGATAGGTTACTGTCACCAGAACCAGCATATCACCCCAGCCGTGCAGATAGATAGGTTATTGTCACCAGACCCAGCATATCACCCCAGCCCTGCAGATAGATAGGTTACTGTCACCAGACCCAGCATATCACCCCAGCCCTGCAGATAGATAGGTTACTGTCACCAGAACCAGTATATCACCCCAGCCCTGCTGATAGATAGGTTACTGTCACCAGACCCAGCATATCACCTCAGCCCTGCAGATAGATAGGTTACTGTCACCAGAACCAGCATATCACCCCAGCCCTGCAGATAGATAGGTTACTGTCACCAGAACCAGCATATCACCCCAGCCCTGCAGATAGATAGGTTACTGTCACCAGAACCAGCATATCACCCCAGTCCTGCAGATAGATAGGTTACTGTCACCAGTACCCGGATAACTAGAGATGATAAAAAAAAATTGCCCAGGTGCTCGGCCATAATAGTTTTCCCCAGATACACCTTACCGTCTCCGTTTGCCCATAGCCCTCATATATATCCAGGCCTGTGTTCTCTTTCCATTGCTTCATCACTTCCGGGTTCATTGGTTCTCCTCCCCCCACACAATGCTGAAGACTCCTGAATTTGTAGCTTTATAAATATAACAAAAATATATAAATAATCCCATTACAATCGCTGCCACATCACTGTGTGTATTATCCTGTACTGTGACATCACTGTGTGTATTATCTCTGTACTGTGACATCACTGTGTGTATTATCCTGTACTGTGACATCACTGTGTGTATTATCCTGTACTGTGACATCACTGTGTGTATTATCCTGTACTGTGACATCACTGTGTGTATTATCCTGTACTGTGACATCACTGTGTGTATTATCTCTGTACTGTGACATCACTGTGTGTATTATCTCTGTACTGTGACATCACTGTGTGTATTATCCTGTACTGTGACATCACTGTGTGTTATTATGCAGAGATCCCCAAATATAATCAGTAAAAGGCCCCAAACCTAGTAATTCTTCGTATATTATGTGTATTACTTCATACCGGGGGGTCAGATCATAGATATCTCGTACTTACCCTGTAAAGTCACATAAGACTAACATGCGATAGGCGGTTGGCGGTGCGCAGAATACAGTGACAGGGAACTTGCTCAGTGTCTGTATCAAGAATGAAAACTATTAGCTTTGTCACTGCCATTATTACACTTCTCGTGTGTATGGCCCTATTCACACCTTGTATTACAGCCTAGAGATCTTAGACCAGCGGTTCTTATCCGGGGTT
Source organism: Leptodactylus fuscus (assembly GCF_031893055.1). Lineage (NCBI taxonomy): Eukaryota > Metazoa > Chordata > Amphibia > Anura > Leptodactylidae > Leptodactylus > Leptodactylus fuscus. Next base: position 2,817,638 of record NC_134272.1, read on the forward strand.
CGATCGCACCCTAGGCCCTGTGCACGGTTCATTTTGTGTACCAGTAATAACATATACCTATGTCTTGAATTTGGAAAATAATCCTATTTGATTTCTCACTACAGAAGGGTTCGGTGACTGTGCAGATGAGACTGGCGGGGTCGGGACCTCAAACAAGGTTCAGATCCAGTGTCTTAGGGTATCTTGAATATTGTAACTTAAAGTCACCTCCAGTTATAAACATCATCTCACATATGATCAGTGCAGGTTAATATAAGGAACGTTGTAATAGATCTTACTACAGAAATCTAATTCCTTCTCCACTTTTCAGGCAGTTCCTTTCTCCATATTAGTCTATGAAGAGGGGAGGGGGATAGAAGAGACGCTCAGATAGTTGCTGCTGTTACATCTGCTGTTCTCTGCTTTTTAACACTACTAGGTTGTAGATAAGAAGCTGATAATACACAGAATGGAGCAATAAATCAATAAGCCAGCCGGCAGGAGACTCTTACTCCACCCCTCCCCTCTCCATGGAGCTCTATGTGATTCTTCTATTCCCTTTGTGTAAGGAATCAGGACCAGGAATTACTATTGTAACTTACATCCAAAATGACAGCGGGGTCAAACCGAGGCATGTAGTGCACGAACACGCAGGAACCCTGAATCCACGGGCAGAAAACAAAGCTCCATGTAGACTTTACCCAACCTGGGTCTGATACATTCCAAAACACGTCTGAAGGAGACAAGTCCAGCCAATACCTGTTTGGTAAAGTAATATCAATGATGTTGTTATTCTCTGTTATAGTTGTACATGAAAGAGCAGATGTCAGATTACAGCGCACATATACTGTATCATCACTCCCATTAGTCCTATGGGTAATGCTGTAACAATGTAACAAAGGGAATGTGTCAAGAAATATTACATTATGTTTCCCATTTTACTATGTATATGTTGTCACTCTGACCACTAAGCCTAATAATAGGCTGCTATTTGCCAATTCTGGAGGGGTTTTATTTCCAGAAGTCACCTCAAGACGAGGGAAATAAAATCACAGCGTTACAAGACAAGATAGCAACAAAATAAGTAGCACAAGTCTGAAGATTAACCCTCGGGCCAGTTCTAGTAGTTTGTGGGTCCTCTGATGACACAGTCTCAATGGGCACCCAGGCAGATCAGATCCTTGGTAGGAGCGTAGTGCACCCAGACCATGTTTAGCTTCTCCATGCCTAGTTGGACCTGACACCTTCCCAGACGTGTCTCATGGTAATGCCAGTCCTGACTTGGCCCCTGAAGTTACCTGTAGAGCAGCTATAAAGTGACTTTTACAAGGGATTCCTTCCGTCCGGATTTACTTACTTTGCTACTGCAGTCAGCCCCAATCCATAACTGCTGTGACTGTGCTCTGTCATTTTTGGAGAACCTGTTGTCCCGCTAGTGAAGAAAATGGACATGGGGTCTGCGCTCCTTGTCCTGACACACGTGTGCTTGTCATTGGCCCTCCTAAAGGGGATGTAAATACATGTTATCTGGCAGTCATTGGTGTGTAAACCATTACATATAATATGATGGGACATACGTATAGAGATCCTGGAAATCCAGCCAGCCTTCTCTGGCTCCAGACACAAGCAGCTTAGTTTTTAGCAATGGCGCTTGGGATGAGATGGCGTCTACAGCGGGTGCCAGGTCTTGGCTGGTGATAATGCACCTTGCTTCTGATGTTCGCAGCCTGTGCAGAATGTCCTTTGCTGTCAGTTGTGTTGTCCCAGGAATTATAACGAAACCTGAGAAGTAAGTGATGGAAACATAAGATGGAACAAATCCATAACCTCAAGCTCCTGGACCCGACAGCAAAATGTCTCAGTACCCCGAGAACTACATGAAAGGTCTCTTATCCAGGACCCTGCTTTGTCCGGACAAGGAGTAAGAACCCTGAATTCTGCAAGTCTGGTCCCCGAACAATTCAACAGATGGTTTAGTCAAAGTCAAGGATTGAACTATGGAGTATCAGACACCTCAAGGAAAGACTCTTGTGCTATGTAAGGAGATCCCACGAAGGTGTTTGCTATCTTTAGGAGGGGTCAGACATGGGTGACCACATTACAACCCTCTACAGGATACAATTCATCTCATAGCAGGCAGGCAGGGGTCGCACTCTTTTTTGCTGGTCTACAATCTACATCATAATAACTCGACCATCTTACATATTATTGGCCAATCCTTGGTCTTAGGTTCCTACTGGGCACCGATCTCAAGCTGAGAGTTCCTGATAATCCTGACAGATGGTTCCATTCATGTTACCTACCTGCTCTAATACAGGCCACATTCAGCAGCCACCATTCTGGTAACTTGGGTAGGATCACAATAACTCTGTCTCCTGGTTCCAGGTCACAAGCACCGCAGAGTATATTCGCCACTTTCCGCGAGCGAGACCCCAACTCTTCAAAGCTCCACTTCACCTCTTTCCCTTCCCCATCGATCCACCACAGGGCAGGATTTGGCTTTTTCCTTCCGTCCTGGGAACAGATTATCACTATTAGTTACATTGTGTTACATTGTGTTCTCTTACCATACACATGGTCATTGTTATGGAATTGTAACTTAAGTATTTCCCAAATTGTAACGGAGTTGCCATTGACAAAGTGAGAATAGCAGGACAGATAGAAACATTCCTGACACCCATTTTTATTTTTAGGGTCATTCCTACCTTCTCTGCTGCCGTCCATTTATCTAAGATGTCGCTTGCGAAGTTGAAGTATTCTGGCTGCTCCAGTTTGAAATTTTTCTTAATATCCTCATAATCTGAGAAATTCTGAGGGGCGGAAAGTTTTTGGCTGTTGCTGAATAATCTGCAGCAGATCCTCGGGTTAATATGGAAGGGAAAATACTTGACTTTAAGAAGAATCTTCATGGCAGGCGCAGGTCAGGTCCCTGTACAAGAAGAAATCAGATCCCCATGTTTACTGGACGTAATAAACTAACTCATGCAATAAACTAGATAATGTGAAATATCATAATAAGATACAGAGAGACTGACATCTAGGACAAAATGTATCTAGGACATCACTACTTATGTCACCAGCTCCTTACAAGTGCCTGCCGAGGACCCCGATTGGTCTGTATGGTCATGTGAGGGTCCCGGCATAGGAGGAAAAGGGGACTGGGACTGTGCAATGGAGGGCCAGAAATAGGTGAATATGACTTTTTATACCCATGCAAACTGTCCCTGAGTTTCCTATATTTCCTGGACAGCCCCTTTAACATGAGTAGTTCTTGTGACCTGTTTACAGAATTTCCAGAGATGATAATTCCCTTTTCTAAGCAATCAGAGAATGTCTGCCGTATTATTGCTGTACAGACGTCTTCCTCTATACTGACCACCACTAAAGGGATTGCCTATATAATAAGGCTTAAGCAGATGGGGGCAGGAGGATCCCCGATACATTAGTAATACTCACAGTCTATGGAGTGAAGGTCTCAGCTATCTGATCTCACTTTGCTATTTTGGCTGCATGCAAATGTTTGTGGACTGTCCCGTGAGCCGGAGGATTGGGAAAATGACAAAAACTGGCAGAATGGAGATAAAGGAGTCCCAGCTAGTTATCATTAACTATTGTTCTAATATAAAGTTAATAGTAACTCAGGCTCCACAATCGCCACTAATAGTCCCTGCTGTTGTCACACCCTGCAGATCTTATACTAAAGGACAACGTGACAGCAATTCACTAAAATGTATTTAATGTGTCAGGAATGGAACTGGATAGATAATAATCATCCTCTATTTATATAGCACGAAGATATTCTGCACCGCTTTACATTACATATAATGTCCGTGTACTGATTTACTGCCTAGGACCTTGGGCTGCTCCTCATCCTGCACCTGACCCTGCACCTGATCCTGACCCTGCACCTGATCCTGCACCTGATCCTGCACCTGACCCTACACCTGACCCTGCACCTGAGCCTGCACCTGAGCCTGCACCTGATCCTGCTCCTGACCCTACACCTGACCCTGCACCTGACCCTGCACCTGATCCTGCACCTGATCCTGCACCTGACCCTGCTCCTGATCCTGCACCTGACCCTGCACCTGAGCCTGCACCTGAGCCTGCACCTGAGCCTGCACCTGAGCTGCACCTGATCCTGCTCCTGACCCTGCACCTGATCCTGCACCTGACCCTGCTCCTGACCCTGCACCTGATCCTGCACCTGACCCTGCACCTGACCCTACACCTGACCCTGCACCTGAGCCTGCACCTGAGCCTGCACCTGATCCTGCTCCTGACCCTACACCTGACCCTGCACCTGACCCTGCACCTGAGCTGCACCTGACCCTGCACCTGATCCTGCACTTGACCCTGCACCTGATCCTGCACCTGACCCTGCACCTGAGCCTGCACCTGAGCCTGCACCTGAGCTGCACCTGATCCTGCTCCTGACCCTACACCTGACCCTGCAGCTGATCCTGCACCTGACCCTGCTCCTGACCCTACACCTGACCCTGCACCTGACCCTGCACCTGATCCTGCACCTGTCCCTGCATCTGAGCCTGCACCTGAGCTGCACCTGATCCTGCACCTGACCCTGCTCCTGACCCTGCACCTGATCCTGCACCTGATCCTGCACCTGACCCTGCTCCTGACCCTGCACCTGATCCTGCACCTGATCCTGCACCTGACCCTGCACCTGACCCTACACCTGACCCTGCACCTGAGCCTGCACCTGAGCTGCACCTGATCCTGCTCCTGACCCTACACCTGACCCTGCACCTGACCCTGCACCTGATCCTGCACCTGACCCTGCTCCTGATCCTGCACCTGATCCTGCACCTGACCCTACACCTGATCCTGCTCCTGACCCTGCACCTGAGCCTGCACCTGACCCTACACCTGACCCTGCTCCTGATCCTGCACCTGATCCTGCACCTGACCCTACACCTGACCCTGCACCTGACCCTGCACCTGATCCTGCACCTGATCCTGCACCTGACCCTGCTCCTGACCCTGCACCTGACCCTGCACCTGACTCTGCACCTGAGCCTGCACCTGAGCTGCACCTGAGCTGCACCTAATCCTGCTTCTGTCCCATAGCCAAGGTGCTGGTTACCTTCACCGTCCACCCGACCAGTCACGTTTCATACCTGGGAAATCAATGGTATACAGTATTAGAAGAATCTTTGCGTCTGTGTGATATGTCTCAGATAAGAGATACCATGGAGGCGCTCGGTACCATAACATGGGCTTTACTGTGGGAGGTCTTCATTAGATTTGGCTTTGGGGAAAACATAGCAAAATGGATGAAAGTGCTGCATTGGAATTCCAAGGCAGAGGAAGGTGTGAATGGGGTCAACTCAGAATCGTTCAGCGTGACCTGGGGCCGGGGTCTTGTTTTACCCTGTTCTTGGCCCTTGTTATTGAGTCTCTGGGTCTAAGGGTCAGGGTTGATCCCCCCATAAAGGGATTTTCTTTTGTGGAATATGAAGGTGGTTTCCCTGTTCATGGACAGAACAATGTACAGAAGTGCAGGACGGTAAGTATTACAAGTAAGTACCTTTACACGCGGCTACACGAAGGTCATTTATCACTAAGGATTCTCCACATCTCTGTAATTCTTGTGTTTGAGGTTTTACAGGGTGACTAAGGTTCCGGACATCGCCGTACGTAGTTCTGTACAGATAAAGCGCACACTCAGGTCTATGGGGAACATCACTGTGTAATTATTCACCATGAACGATGTTGATGTCACATCAGGATACAGAGGAGATTATATTAAAGCCACACAAATGATTTGTCAGCCAAGGTCCAATAACATGTCCTGAGGGTGTGGGGGAGCCGTCATGGGGGCCGGGGTAAAAGACCTGTCCGTCTCTTACTCGGATCTCTGTACACTTTGTCCACGGATTTCCACAATTAATGATTAATCTGCGGCCGTATTCTACACAAGACGGGATACAGAGATCAGCAAACATGACAAGAACACAGAGCTATGAGACATAGTAACAAGAGAAGACTGGAGCCGTTACAAAGAAATCTTATCCAACATAAACTACAACAAAAATCGGAAGAATTGTCACCTGGGAGGCGTTGCATCATCTTTGGGGGGATTTAAGAAGAGTGACGTCTTCTACTCTCACAATGCAAAGCTCAAAACATTTCCTAAAAACGGAACAAATTCAGTAAGAAGGCTTAGCCATGATTTGTATAGCTATAGACCATTGCGGACTCTGGAGAAAGGTTGGACCTCCGGAGAAGTATTGGCCTCGTGGATTCCACCCATGTATGGCTGAGAAGAAGGCTCTGTTCTCCAAAAAGATATGAGTCCTAGAGGTGGGATCTGCATCTATCCGGAATGTAGGCATATCCTATAGATATAACTGTAAATGTAAGATGTCAGAGTCAGTTACTTCTAAGTGTAGCCGAAACTGATCGAAACTGTCTGCGTTGCTGAAGTGTTGTAGCAGAGAGGTCTGGGTACCGCCATACACTGGAGATGCCTGAGGACACCTATAGAAAGGCCCCCCCCATAAAGAATAAATATATTCTCAACCTGAAGACCTTTGATTCTGTGACGGGGACCCATTAATTACAATGACAGCAGATGTCGCAGGGTTTCAGCTCCTGACCTCTATGTGATCTGGGAGATAAAACACTCCAAGACGTACCTGGCGTGTGACCAGAAGTGATCTTATGTACATGAATGACGTTATCACCAACAGACTGGACAATAAGCCTAATATTCATGTGTTACCTCTGACAACTGGTGATAACAGCCCGGAAACATCCGGATACACTTCAATGGTTGTATCATGAACTAACCCTTGTCCATGTGTCCTTATAGATCCCATGGACATTGTAGAGTGGAGTCTGACGCTCGGCCCTTCTGGTGGACTTGAATTGTCCATGCAAAGTTGCAGGATGTCTCTTGAGACCACCCCTTTAAGGCTGAGGCCCCGTAGCTTTTTTTGTTGCAGTTTTTCTGCATTTTTTGGAGCCAAAGCCAAGAATGGAAGTGGAAATAAATGGGAAGTTCTTCTAGTTCTCCCTTCTAATGCTGGCAAAGAACCACAGCAAAATCTGTAACAAAAAAAAGCGGCGTTCCCACAACATGGGGGTTTAGCCTTAAGGTTATTTGTTTTGGAGAAATGCCTTACAATATGAATAAATATACAAAATTTTGTGCACAAAACACACATTTAACTTTGTTTTCCATTCGAAGAGACGCGTTTTATATCCAATAACTATTTATTTAACAATGATATAAAAGTGATGAAAATGAACATTCAGGTGAGATTACAGGAGAACCGTAATGGAGTAGGTGAGGCTGTGCAATAATATGGAGTCACTGCTATGTATACAATGTGTGGGGGGACCCCGGGGGTCTGTAGCCACGCACAGGATGAGGTCACAGGACGAGGTCACAGGACAAGGTCACAGGACAAGGTCACAGGACAAGGTCACAGGACAAGGTCATGATCCACCAGAACAGATTCTTAGTCTCGTACATTGTTACTCCAGATCCGCGCACCCTGGGATTGGAGATCTTGGATCCTTTAAGACAATATTTCTTTGAATTGTTTCCAATTTTTATTGACCACGATCCAAAAATAAGAAGACGTCCCTTTAATAAGTTGTGTGGATTGTTTCCATACGTGTGGACTAGGGATTGTTGTCAATGAGCGGTATCCGGTCTCTAGACTCTGCCCCATTCTTTGTTCCTCAGCTCGTTCCTCCGAATCTTCCCGCTGACTGTCTTCGGCAATTGTTCAACAAATTCAATCTATTGCAATGGAAAGATAAAGTAATAAATCACTACAAGTCCCAGCAGTGTCTGGCGTCAGGTCGGCTGTGGTGTGAAGGTACGCACCTTTCTTGGGTACTTGTAAGGAGCCGTCACTTTCTTGACATGGTCTTGTAGTTCTTTAGTCAGTGCATCTTGGTCATGTGCAGTGTATGGAGGGGACAAGACCACGAAAGCTTTCACCACCTGTCCGTTAAGCACACAATGAGGTGTAAGCCGCTTACTTTGCTCACTTACTTTATAGAGATTGTCCAATAAACACTCGTGTATCTCCTTTTCTTATTAATAATCACTTCATTACTGACATTATTGCAGCCTCTGTACGACCAATAAGCAGCTGGATTAGGCTGTATTCAGACTGACGTAATACAGACATGCTGTAGGGTTCATATTATGGTGGCCAGATCTGGCAGGGCCAATGGTATACCCATGTATTAGCTGCACCCTATGTTCTCTATATGAGATTTTTTGTTTTTAGGGACCACAATATTAGAATTTTTTAGCCAAGTATCAGCTGATGGTCACCTCTCCTCTGATGGGGTCCGGGCTGCTGACCACTGCCGATTCTGCCACCGCCGGGTGCTCTATCAAGGCGCTCTCTATTTCAAATGGTCCAATGCGATATCTAGACAGATGAGGGAAAGATCATACATCATCTACTATGGTGCCTATGGAAATATAAGCACCCATACTGTACATACTATCCATACATGTACCGTACCACCCCGCGCTGCTGGTTTTTAAATTTGCATGATATATTAAGACAGTATTTGGCAATGCTTCTGGGGGAGAATATCGCCCCTTGTACCATACCCTACAGTTCTGTAAAATGAGCCCTGAGAAACTCCATGTGCTGCCATACAGAGTCCCTGCACACGGCATTGCCATATGAAATCTACCAACTCATCCAGGATGTCTGGGAGGCTCCTGAAATTAGAGGCGACCTCCTGGACTCTTGGATGAGCTTCCCTTATTCTCTGTGTGATGTGGGCACAGTATGTGACAGCAGCCTCCCAAGAAGGGTGTGACAATTGGAGACAACTGTGATCTCCAAGCCTGTATCATCTCCAATGCAGAAATTGGCTTCCATGGGTGAAAAATGGTGGTGTGAATTGCTAGGACTGTGCGGTTTGCGATACAACACACAGACCAGGGCACGTCGGTCTGCAATAGACCTGCGGTACATGTAGCTCTGGGCACGGAGATGCTTTGTGGATTGGAAAGTTCTGATTGGCTGCTGAAGGCCACGTTACCGATGACATCACTAGTAGATGAGGTTTATTGCACTTATATTTACCCAGAAGATAAAATAACGTCGTCTGATCGTCCAACAAACCAGAAATATCCGTCTTCATCTTTTATGGCTCGGTCTCCAGTAAGGTAAAAGTCTCCTCTGATGGTTGAGGCCGTTTTCTCCGGGTCACCCTATGACCAATGGATAGAACATGGCAGATGAGAAGTCATTACTGTGTGTACCAAAGCTACGTCTTTGGAGTATATGAGGTATTGGTGCAGGTCCCAGCAGGACGACCCAATGGGACACCCCAAGAAATGACTAATATTAAAGATATGTCAAACCCCTTAAAGGGAGTCTGTCACAGGAACCCGAGATAACAGCCCAGATAGATCAGTTAAGGGTCCCCTTGTGAATGGCCGCCTCTGCTGCTGGGATATTGTTATTGCCAATATGCAAATGAGCTCTTTGGAGCAATGTGGGCGTTGCCTCTAACATCTCTGGAGCAGTAATACCCTCCTCGCTACAAAGAGTTCATTTGCATATTGACATAAACATGATATCGCAACAATGTGACTGTATGAAAGTAACTTATCTGCTGCATTGTGGTGACAAACTCCCCGGGTACAGGAAGACATGGGAATGGCCATGTTTTAAACCGATGAGTTTTTATCACCCAAATGCAATGGAAATTAAACAACCTTGCAAACAGTCTTACATAAAAAAGCCTTATAGTTATGTGTCTATGCAGACCTATGCAACGTCATGTAACTGACTACAAACGAAGCCTGTGTAGTCTGATCCTGCACGGATATTCCCCTCCATTCCAGATTATAAGAATGTAACTGCACATCAGACTACAATGTACACGGTGTGTTTATAGTCTGTTATCATGGAGATATATAAATCTGTAAAGGAGCTGCAGACTTACTTTACATTTAGATGCATTTGGACAATCCCATTGTATAAGACGTCAGACAAAGCCACAAATCTTACCGTGTATTGGGAAAAAAGATTGCTTGGTCTTTGAGGTGCTATATGGATTGCAATGTCACCTTCCTGATCTGGGGGTAAGACCTTACCATCAACATCGACTACCTAGAACGATGAAATATATATTAAAGACGTGCAAGAAGAGGAATTATGGGATGCTGGTATTATGGGGGAAGATTGGGGGATGTTTATTATCCCATCAGTCTCCATTACCCCACTGTATACCGTATACACACGACTTGTATGGACAGAATTACCTGGACGTCGTAGCCTGGCGCAGCCTTGCCCATGGAGCCCGGTTTTATCTTCATTCCTTTAAATGTTGCGCAGATCAGGGCCTAGATAATAATGGCGGAGTGAGCTGGGTCCATTTACATGAGTGTTATTCTGTCCTCTGCATGGACACTTTTGCACACGTACGGTATATGTACACAGTATGCAGCATCACCGGTCACATACTATCCCCGATGGTCCCTAAACCCCACTGTCATCTGAATAAATAAAAGGCTTTGTACGTCACCCAAAAAACATACCAACACCTCAGGTAGGTGATAAGTGGGCGAGTACATAAGGCCTTACTGATGAACTTTGCACAGAATTATGAATTTAGATTTTTCATACAAAGGCAGATGAAGGTGAATTGTGTTGCTTTTGCTTCCAGTCTGGATGTCCCTACACATAGAACTGCATTGTGTGCACAGGCCCCTACTCTGGTCGCCCAGGACAATCTAAAATAATCCTAATGTTATTGTATATCATCCATGATCCTCGCCCTGCGGCCTTAGTGTGTACAATTGCCTATATGATGATGTTACCTCTCATTATTGCCAGATCTGCAGCTTTCTTTATGTCATACGGGTGGTAAATAATACGTGTGCCTGGTTACAACTTACCGTCTCGGTTTGCCCATAGCCTTCATATATATCCAGGCCCGTGCTCGCTTTCCATTGCTCCATCACTTGAGGGTTGATAGGTTCCCCGGCGCTCACACAATGCTGAAGACTCTTGAATTTGTAGCTTCATAAACATACAAAAAACATACAGATAATCCCATTATATTCACATTTGTGTTACTGAGCCTTGCCTTAGAGCAGCTGCCCCACGATAACTCTCAGCCCAGGGGACACATATCCTAAATGGCTGAATCACATCTTATACTATGGGGTGACCTCCAAGAACTAGAGGGCCATGTCCCTCGTCGGAATGGCGCAAAGACCACACGTCCATAATCCTGCCCATTCAACCTATATAAGACTGACGGAGATAGAATGGTAGAAGAATTCAGTTATTGTAGACAGTCTCATATTCTGGGAATGGGGCAGAACCCACGCATGTACAACCTTTCCGCCATTCTAATGGGGAACACTGGACGCCTATGCTCATAGTCATGGGGGTCACTAAAGTGGGACCTCCAGCAGTCAATGGATTGGTGATAATCTGTCATTGTAGGAACCCTACATTATTATTTATTGAGACTCATCATCCACTCCATATAATACAATGTTATATCCATATTATACAATATTATATCCATATTATACAATGTAACGCCCCAAGCTTTCCTTCTATTAAATATCGTTATGATTTCACGCCAGATAATTCAGTTCGTGGTATAATTTGTACGTACCTTGTCGTGTTATATAACACCAGCATGCGATAGGCGGTTGGAGCGGCGCAGAATGCGGTCACTGGGTAGTTGCTCAATGTCTACATCGATAAAAGAAATGTATTCAGATTATTGGCAATAAATAATATTCTACAGATTTTATTTTTAGATGATAATATCTGATTTCTGGAGCCTCGTCCTTATCATGGCAGTTTCTTCTCATTGCTTGTACTATTGGCTTATGTTTGTTGCGTCTCCAGTGAGTCTTTGAGCATCTTATATATGTGCGGGTGATTTGTGTTATAGGAAATTACTATTTTAACTTACTTCCAAGATTGCAATTGGATCAAACCGAGGCATATAGTGCGCAAACACACACGAGCCCTGAATCCAAGGAGCAAATACACTGCTCCATGCCGACTTCGCCCAGCCTGTGTCCGAGGAGTTCCAAAACACATCTGAAGGAGTTAAATCCAACCAATACCTGTAGGGATAAAATGGGTACAAAACGAGTTAGAAATTCCCCTTATTGGAGTAGATTTCACTGAGAGACACCAAAGACGCCAAAAACTTTCTCCTCAGTCTTACAGATAACATTGCTTAATATGAGGACATGGAGTTCTGGAAGGTGAGAAAAATAAACTTAGCAAGATCAAATCAGCAACAATAA